>NC_064924.1:176007621-176313504 GCF_023897955.1 Schistocerca gregaria | reverse complement strand
TTGACGCACTCACGTAATTGTTCACATACTCCAGCCCGGCAAAGACGCCGATGTGGGCAGTTCGTACTGTCCACCGGCCTTGTTTAAAACATTAGAAAGGACCATGAAGCGCCTTTGGGATAGTGGTTTGAGACGAACTTTCTTCTGTCCCGCTCTCAGCACAGGTCTCGAAAAGAAAGAGGTACTACAGACATATAAAGTCTCTTAACTACCGACATATAGCGTATTTAGCTTCCAATGGTTACATGACTGCATGGTTTTCCGATGTTTCCGGTGCGTATGACAAATTGGACGTGAACGTTCTGATAAAAAAAAAAAAAAAAAAAAAAAAAAAAAAACTCCAGTATGTGTGCCACGTCTCGTTACTCGCAACATTTACTCTCTCCTACGGCAACATGTAATCTATGTCAGACAACAGGACGATACCTTGCATGGATCTCGTTTGGTCTTCAGAGGACTGCCACAAGGCTCCACCTTAAGTGGTGTTCTTTATGCAGTGTACTCGTCAGACCTTGGCAATCTTAGGTAAAAATCCTGATGTACGCCTATGACATCTGCATGTACACGTTTCCCCTCAGCTAGAGGACGACGCTAAGGTGGTTGGACAGAGCGGCGTACGTGTTGTACTCGTGGACGTTCAGAGTTGAACTGAATCTGACAGATACCAAACATTCTGCGGTTTACATGGCAGAGACAGACGATCACAGTGCCCGGGGTACGATTAGGGCCTTTTACAATTACAATAAGGAGCTCAGTCAAATAGCCTGGACTCTTTGTCGACAGCAGATTGACGTGGGCAAACCATGTTGAACATTTGATTTGCGAGGTCGCTATCTCATGCATGGTGGGGAGCTGATGTTTCAGTCCTATTCACTTTTTAGCCTGGCATGATTCGGTCTATACTGGTTAAGGATTCACATTATATGGCAATGCCTCAACATCTCTAATAAGCAAGATTGGTGCCCAGCAGTACTGTGCCATTTGTATCTGTATGGGGCCAATGAAGTCTATACCTGTGAATACCTTCTAGGTGGAGGATTATCTTGGCTCATAAATACATCCCTAGTAGAGCAGAGCAAACAGTTCATCCTCTCCATCAGTAAACACTTCCGGGCTAAATTGCCGTGGTCGATCTGTAGAACTTCTTCTCCCTGACGTTTCGTTCTCAACTACGGAGAACATCTTCCGAGGTGAGTCGACGACTGGCTGCTAGGAGCTGGGGCCGCCGCTTATATGGAGATCGTAGAGGGAGCCACCGCACGTCACGTGGCGTCGATATGTAGCTATCTCTGGCTATCGTCTGTTCTCTCGATTGCAGGCAATCGATTGTCACGTGATTGATGCAACGTCGACCGCCATATTTTGTCCAATTTTAATCCGTCTTCTTTACAATTAAAATTGTATTGATGTTTGTGGATTTCCATTGCCTCTCTATACATACGTGTATAATAATGCGACGTCCTCGCTAGCACGCTTGTCCCACCGAATTTTATTTCGTGATCTCCATCATTAAAAACATGTTCCGCTACTGCCGATTTGTCGATATGCCCCAAGCGACAGTTTGTTTTGTGCTCCGTCAAACGTGTATAGATGCTTCTTTTTGTAGTTCCTATGTAAACCCTATGAAGGCAGCGGAGGATCAAGTAGGTAAAAAGACGAGGGCTAGTAGAAATCCTTGGGTAACAGAAGAAATATTGCATTTAATTGATGAAAGGAGAAAATATAAAAATGCAGTAAATGAAGCAGGCAAAAAGGAATACAGACGTCTCAAAAACGAGATCCACAGGAAGTGCAAAATGGCTAAGCACGGATGGATAGAGGACAAATGTAAGGGAGTAGAGGCTGATCTCACTAGGGGTACGATAGATACTGCCTACAGGAAAATTAAAGAGACCTTTGGAGATAGGAGAACCACTTGTATGAACATCTAGAGCTCACATGGAAACCCAGTTCTAAGCAAAGAAGGGAAAGCAGAAAGGTGGAACGAGTATATAGAGGGTCTATACAAGGGCGATGTACTTGAGGACAATATTATGGAAATGGAAGAGAATGTAGATGAAGATGAAATGGGAGATACGATACTGCGTGAACAGTTTGACAGAGCACTGAAAGACCTGCGTCGAAACAAGGCCCCCGGAGTAGACAACATTCCATTGGAACTACTGACGGCCTTGGGAGAGCCAGTCCTGACAAAACTCTTCCATCTGGTGGGCAAGATGTATGAAACAGGCGAAATACTCTCAGACTTCAAGAAGAATATAATAATTCCAATCCCAAAGAAAGCAGGTATTGACAGGTGTGAAAATTACCGAACTGTCAGTTTAACAAGCGACAGCTACAAAATACTAACGCGAATTCTTTACAGACGAATGGAAAAACTAGTAGAAGCCGACCTCGGGGAAGATCAGTATGGATTCCGTAGAAATGTTGGAACACGTGAGGCAATACTGACCCTACGACTTATCTTAGAAGCTACACTCCTGGAAATTGAAATAAGAACACCGTGAATTCATTGTCCCAGGAAGGGGAAACTTTATTGACACATTCCTGGGGTCAGATACATCACATGATCACACTGACGGAACCACAGGCACACAGACACAGGCAACAGAGCATGAACAATGTCGGTACTAGTACAGTGTATATCCACCTTTCGCAGCAATGCAGGCTGCTATTCTCCCATGGAGACGATCGTAGAGATGCTGGATGTAGTCCTGTGGAATGGCTTGCCATGCCATTTCCACCTGGCGCCTCAGTTGGACCAGCGTTCGTGCTGGACGTGCAGACCGCGTGAGACGACGCTTCATCCAGTCCCAATCATGCTCAATGGGGGACAGATCCGGAGATCTTGCTGGCCAGGGTAGTTGACTTACACCTTCTAGAGCACGTTGGGTGGCACGGGATACATGCGGACGTGCATTGTCCTGTTGGAACAGCAAGTTCCCTTGCCGGTCTAGGAATGGTAGAACGATGGGCCCGATGACGGTTTGGATGTACCGTGCACTATTCAGTGTCCCCTCGACGATCACCAGAGGTGTACGGCCAGTGTAGGAGATCGCTCCCCACACCATGATGCCGGGTGTTAGCCCTGTGTGCCTCGGTCGTATGCAGTCCTGATTGTGGCGCTCACCTGCACGGCGCCAAACACGCATACGACCATCATTGGCACCAAGGCAGAAGCGACTCTCATCGCTGAAGACGACACGTCTCCATTCGTCCCTCCATTCACGCCTGTCGCGACACCACTGGAGGCGGGCTGCACGATGTTGGGGCGTGAGCGGAAGACGGCCTAACGGTGTGCGGGACTGTAGCCCAGCTTCATGGAGACGGTTGCGAATGGTCCTCGCCGATACCCCAGGAGCAACAGTGTCCCTAATTTGCTGGGAAGTGGCGGTGCGGTCCCCTACGGCACTGCGTAGGATCCTACGGTCTTGGCATGCATCCGTGCGTCGCTGCGGTCCGGTCCCAGGTCGACGGGCACATGCACCTTCCGCCGACCACTGGCGACAACATCGATGTACTGTGGAGACCTCACGCCCCACCTGTTGAGCAATTCGGTTGTACGTCCATCCGGCCTCCCGCATGCCCACTATACGCCCTCGCTCAAAGTCCGTCAACTGTACATACGGTTCACGTTCACGCTGTCGCGGCGTGCTACCAGTGTTAAAGACTGCGATGGAGCTCCGTATGCCACGGCAAACTGGCTGACACTGACGGCGGCGGTGCACAAATGCTGCGCAGCTAGCGCCATTCGACGGCCAACACCGCTGTTCCAGGTGTTTCCGCTGTGCCGTGCGTGTGATCATTGCTTGTACAGCCATCTCGCAGTGTCCGGAGCAAGTATGGTGGGTCTGACACACCGGTGCCAATCTGTTCTTTTTTCTATTTCCAGGAGTGTAGATTAAGGAAGGGCAAACCTACGTTTCTAGCATTTGTAGACTTAGAGAAAGCTTTCGACAACGTTGACTTTAATACTCTCTTTCAAATTCTGAAGGTGGCAAGGGTAAAATATAGGGAGCGAAAGGCTATTTACAATTTGTACAGAAACCAGATGGCAGTTATAAGAGTCGAGGGACATGAAGGGGAAGCAGTAGCTAGGAAGGGAGTGAGACAGGGTTGTAGTCTCTCCCCGATGTTATTCAATCTGTATATTGAGCAAGCAGTAAAGGAAACAAAAGAAAAATTCCGAGTAGGTATTAAAATCCATGGAGAAGAAATAAAAACTTTGAGGTTCGCCGATGACATCGTAATTCTGTCAGAGACAGCAAAGGACTTGGAGGAGCAGTTGAACGGAATGGATAGTGTCTTGAAAGGAGGATATAAGATGAACATCAACAAGAGCAAAACGAGGATAATGGAATGTAGTCGAATTAAGTCTGGTGATGCTGAGGGAATTAGATTAGGAAATGAGACACTTAAAGTAGTAAAGGAGTTTTGCTATTCGGGGAGCAAAATAACTGATGATGGTCGAAGTAGAGAGGATATAAAATGTAGACTGGCAATGGCAAGGAAAGCGTTTCTGAAGAAGAGAAATTTGTTATCATCGAGTCTAGATTTAAGTGTCAGGAAGTCATTTCTGAAAGTATTTGTATAGGGTGTAGCCATGTATGGAAGTGAAACATGGACGATAAATACACTCCTGGAAATGGAAAAAAGAACACATTGACACCGGTGTGTCAGACCCACCATACTTGCTCCGGACACTGCGAGAGGGCTGTACAAGCAATGATCACACGCACGGCACAGCGGACACACCAGGAACCGCGGTGTTGGCCGTCGAATGGCGCTAGCTGCGCAGCATTTGTGCACCTCCGCCGTCAGTGTCAGCCAGTTTGCCGTGGCATACCGAGCTCCATCGCAGTCTTTAACACCGGTAGCATGCCGCGACAGCGTGGACGTGAACCGTATGTGCAGTTGACGGACTTTGAGCGAGGGCGTATAGTGGGCATGCGGGAGGCCGGATGGACGTACCGCCGAATTGCTCAACACGTGGGTTGTGAGGTCTCCATAGTACATCGATGTTGTCGCCAGTGGTCGGCGGAAGGTGCATGTGCCCGTCGACCTGGGACCGGACCGCAGCGACGCACGGATGCACGCCAAGATCGTAGGATCCTACGCAGTGCCGTAGGGGACCGCACCGCCACTTCCCAGCAAATTAGGGACACTGTTGCTCCTGGGGTATCGGCGAGGACCATTCGCAACCGTCTCCATGAAGCTGGGCTACGGTCCCGCACACCGTTAGGCCGTCTTCCGCTCACGCCCCAACATCGTGCAGCCCGCCTCCAGTGGTGTCGCGACAGGAGTGAATGGAGGGACGAATGGAGACGTGTCGTCTTCAGCGATGAGAGTCGCTTCTGCCTTGGTGCCAATGATGGTCGTATGCGTGTTTGGCGCCGTGCAGGTGAGCGCCACAATCAAGACTGCATACGACCGAGGCACACAGGGCCAACACCCGGAAGCATGGTGTGGGGAGCGATCTCCTACACTGGCCGTACACCTCTGGTGATCGTCGAGGGGACACTGAATAGTGCACGGTACATCCAAACCGTCATCGAACCCATCGTTCTACCATTCCTAGACCGGCAAGGGAACTTGCTGTTCCAACAGGACAATGCACGTCCGCATGTATCCCGTGCCACCCAACGTGCTCTAGAAGGTGTAAGGCAACTACCCTGGCCAACAAGATCTCCGGATCTGTCCCCCATTGAGCATGTTTTGGACTGAATGAAGCGTCGTCTCACGCGGTCTGCACGTCCAGCACGAACGATGGTCCAGCTGAGGCGCCAGGTGGAAATGGCATGGCAAGTCGTTCCACAGGACATCATCCAGCATCTCTACGATCGTCTCCATGGGAGAATAGCAGGCAGCATTGCTGCGAAAGGTGGATATACATTGTACTAGTGCCGACATTGTGCATGCTCTGTTGCCTTTGTCTATGTGCCTGTGGTTCTGTCAGTGTGATCATGTGATGTATCTGACCCCAGGAATGTGTCAATAAAGTTTCCCCTTCCTGGGACAATGAATTCACGGTGTTCTTATTTCAATTTCCAGGAGTGTAGTTTGGACAAGAAGAGAATAGAAGCTTTCGAAATGTGGTGCTACAGAAGAATACTGAAGATTAGATGGGTAGATCACATAACTAATGAGGAAGTATTGAATCGGATTGGGGAGAAGAGAAGTTTGTGGCACAACTTGACCAGAAGAAGGGATCGGTTGGTAGGACATGTTCTGAGGCATCAAGGGATCACCAATTTCGTATTGGAGGGCAGCGTGGAGGGTAAAAATCGTAGAGGGAGACCAAGAGATGACTACACTAAGCAGATTCAGAAGGATGTAGGTTGCACTACGTACTGGGAGATGAAGAAGCTTGCACAGGATAGAGTAGCATGGAGAGCTGCATCAAACCAATCTCAGGACTGAAGGCCACAACAACAGCAACAATCCTGTGTTTTGTAGCAGCTTTCGACAAGCCGAATTCCTTGTACGGAAATGCTCCACAAGTTCTACATCCTTGTAGTAATTATCCGTGTGCAAAAGATTTTCCACAAACATGTGTCAATAGTTCCATAATTGCATCCATTAAAGGCTATCCAACGCCAGAGTATATTTTTAAAGAGGAAATATATCCCGTCATGTAACGGACATCATCCTGAAGAGTATGCCATGTTTCGTACTGTTCGATGGACTGTGAACATCAGAAGGCAATCGTCCACACCATGGTATCATTCCTTCAAGGACTAGAATATTTTGACGAAGATTTACATTTTCTTGAAACTTTTTACATCTTGAAGAGTTTACATCTCGAAGAGTTGGTCGGCATTATCCGGTTTGTTATTGTCGTTAGGAAAATGTAAAAATGATAACAGTTGTCTAAATCTAAAACGAGACAGCATTTTCCGAAATATTAGTGTTTCCAGTAACGGATTTGTCGACCAGTAATCATCCATCCATGATTTTTTTATGATTCCCATAAGAATAACAAGCCCAAACCATTTTCTTGGACAAATATGGCACTTTTTTGTATGGCCGCATCCTGTTAGAATGTATAAGATTTGCTGATGACATGGTATTAGTGGCAGAAAGTGAGCGGACAGTGAATAACATGTTCAAAGATCTGAATGAAGCTTGTGTGGAATATGGGATGCAAATGAACACAGCAAAAACAAAGAGTATGGTCATCAGTACAAGACGCAGACTGTCCAATCTACCATTAGCCAAGTAACTAAGTGAATTTAAATACCTCGGAAGCACAATAACTGAAGACTTGAGATGTCACCAGGAGGTGAAAACTCGAACTGCCATAGCGAAGGAGGCATTCAACAGAAAGAGGAGACTCTTATGTGGCAAATTAGATAAACGACTAAGGAAAAGGCTTGGCAAATGTTTTGTATGAAGTGTGGCACTATATGGGGCAGAAACATGGACGCTGAGACGAGAGGATGAAAAAAGGTTAGAAGCATTTGAGATGTGGATGTGGAGGAGAATGGGGAGAATAAGCTGGATGGAAAGAGTGAGTAATGAAAGAGTATTGGAAAGGGTTGGTGAGAGAAGATGACTGCTGAAGGTTGTGAAAGAAAGGAAAAAGAACTGGTTGGGACATCCATTGAGAAGGGAGTGCTTGCTAGTAGATGATTGGAAGGATTGGTTTGTGGGAGAAGACTGAGAGGAAGAAGGAGATACAAGATGACAGACGACATAAAGGGAAGAGGAAATTATGCCGACCTGAAGTGGATGGCAGTAGATCGGGTGGCCTGGAGAACTACCATGTGAAAACCTGCCTTTAGACAGAACACTGATGATGATGATGATGATGATCCTGTTTGAATTGTGATTGTAGTTTGTACGCGTTTCGGTACCAGCAAGTTCAAACAAATCGTTTCCTATAAATAACTTAACGACGTCCCGGACGTTCTTGATATCTGTGAGAAATACGTTAGATCCCGGAGATCCTTCAAGTTCATTATTGGTCCTCGGTAAATCAATATCTGACCGCTCTACAGTGCCCTTCGTCTGATTCTTCTGTATCACTTGGCAACGATAGCGTTCGCCGAATACTCCGTGTAAGTATTTCAGTCATCAAAAGATTCTGCTTTACTCTTTTTTTCTGGCGATTAATATCTTTCGTTTCTCCGCAATAATTCTCCAGATCTGTAGTTCAGTAGCTGCAGAACATCTCACCAAAGGCAAAAAGTCTGTAGTCAGCAACACAAGGAAACATTTATTTCGTTCACTTAATTAGTCTCGACAGTTTAAACTGTCATCTTCAGAAGTGAAATAGTCCCAAATTACTAGTCAAAATTAAGAATTGGAAGGTTATGTCCTCTACCACAGAGTCAATAAAAAAGAGTGAAATCTCTAAAAATATGTGATACGTGCGCTGAGTGAGGAACGATTAACTGTCAAATTTCACATCATACATACACTGAAGCGCCAAAGCAATTGGTATAGACATGCATATCCAAATCCAAGATATTTAAACAGGCAGAATACGGTGCTCCGGTCGGCAATGCCTATATACGACAACAAGTGTCTGGTGCAGTTGTTACATCGTTCCTGCTTCTACAATGGCAGATTATCGAGATTTACGTGAGTTTGAACGTTGTGTTACGGTCGGCGCACGACCGATAGGGCACAGCATCTCCGAGGTAGCTATGACATGGGAATTTTGCCGTACGACCATTTCACGAGTGTATGGTGAATATCAGGAATCCGGTAGAGCATCAAATCTCCGACATCGCTCCGACATCACCAACAAGGGTCAGCGTGCGAACCATTCGACGGAACATTCTCGATATGAGCTATCGGAGCTGAAGATCCACTCGTGTTCCCTTGATGAGTGCACGATACAAAGTTTTATTCCCAGCCTGGGCCGGTCAACAACGACATTGGACTGTTGATGACTGGAAACATGTTGCCTGGTCGGACGAGTCTCGTTTCAAATCGTATAAAGGGGGTGGACATGTACTGGTACGGAGACAACCTCATGAATCCATGGACCCTGCTGTCAGCAGGGGACTGTTTAAGCTGATGGCGGCCCTGTAATGGTGTGGGGCGTGTGCAGTTGGAGTGATACGGGACCCCTGATACGTCTAGATACTAGTCTGAAAGGTGATACCTAAGTAAGCATCGTGTCTGATCGCCTGCATCCATTCGTGTCTATTGTGCGTTCCGACAGACTTAGGCAACTCCAGCAGGGGTCAATGCGACACTCCACACTTCCAAAATTGTTACAGGGTGGCTCCAGGAACACTCTTCCGAGTTTAAACACTTCCGCTGGCCACCGAACTCCCCAAACATGAACATTAACGAGCATATCTGGGATGCCTTGCAACGTGCTGTTCAGAAGAGATGTTCGCCCCGTCGTATTCTTACGGATTTACAGTTAGCCCTACAGGATTCAAGGTGTCAGTTCCATCCAGCACTACTTCAGACATTAGTCGCGTCCATGCCACATCGTGTTGCGGCTCTTCTCATGCTCACGGGGGCGCTACACGATATTAGGCCGGTGTACCAGTTTCTTTGGCTATTCAGTGTAGTGCATCCGAGAGAAGTAAGAATTGAATTTTGTTAGTTAATCGTTTGCCATTCATAGCGCGTATCACACACTTTAGACATGCACGTTGCAAGGCATCCCAGATATACTCAATAATGTTCATGTTTGAGGAGTTTGGTGGCCAGCGGAAGTGTGTAAACTCGGAAGAGTGCTCCTGGAGCCACTCTGTAACAATTCTGGAAGTGTGGAGCGTCGCATTGTCCCCTGCTGGCATTGCCAAAGTCTGTCGGAATGCATAATAGACACGAATGGATGCAAGTGATCAGACACGATGCTTACGTACGTATCACCTTCCAGACTCGTATCTAGACGTATCAGGGGTCCCGTATCACTCCAACTGCAACACGCTCCACGCCATTAGAGAGCCTCCACCAGCTTAAAGAGTCCCCTGCTGACATGTATGGTCTATGGATTCATGAGGTTGTCTCCATACCCGTACATGTCCATCCCTTTTATCAAATTTCAAACGAGACTCGTCTAACAAGGCAACTTGTTCCCAGTCGTAAATAGTCCAATGTCAGTGTTGTCGGGCCCAGGCGGGGTATAAAGCTTTGTGTTTCATTGACTCTACAGCACAGGACACGACGTCTTGATTCTTATTTTCGACATTGGTTTACTAAAAATTTGGGCCATTTCACCTCTGAAGATGTTAGTTGAAACTATCGAAACCGGTGAACTGTACGAAATACAGGCAGCTGACGAGTGATTTGTTATCTTTGGATTCCACGCAGTGCTGCAATCAGTCCGCTCATTCGTTCCTTATAACAGTGTCTTCTCCTCCGTTTGCCATTGTCAAAGGGCAAAGGTTTTTACAAAGGCAAAAGATTTTCTAATATGTCTGTATCTTATTGTTCCGTGACACAGAACACACGCAGTACTGGCGTTCGTTCGATAGCTTTGACCACGGCACCACAGCTATCACCAGTGCTTGCCCTCTTGTAGTGTGCATGACACAAACGTGTTGACAGCAGCACTGCACAATAGTTGTGCGCGCGACACAAACATGGTGTCACCAGCATCTGTCTAATACGTTTCGCATTATTCTAACGTAGTGCCCAGAATTAAGAGAGGGCCAATTTCTCTTTTTGTCCGAGGCGTAAGGGCCTAGCGCACCCCTGACCGATGGCTTGCACAGTCACAGCATCCACGGCGGATCCAGATGTAATCGCCTCTCTCACCTGTCTTCAGTCGGCGCCATTTCTGTGTCAACAAACACTGGGGTGCCCGCTGATCACCTGTAATGACTCGTCAGACAAGTTACGCTCCAACTGTCACCGGGTCGCGAGCTACGCGGGGTGCTATTTCGGACTCCCGGCCCCGCAAGGACGATCTGTGGGTGCAGGTGTGGCGATGCGACCCGCGGGTCAGTCCTCGACGGCGCCGGGCCGCGCCTGCCGGCTTTAATGATGCGGTTCATTAAAATGTCGCCGTCTCCCGGCGGCGGCTGTGCGCCCGCAGGTGGAGGCCGGGCGCGGCGGCGCGGCCGCTCGGCGGATCGCCGGCTGCCTCGGCCGTAATAACGGCCCGGGGCGCGGCACGCACCGGCCCGCTACCAGCCGACCCGCTCGTTCCCTTAATTGTTGCCGCCCGTGACGGGGGCGGAAAGAATCCGCAGCGCCGCGGACATTCCGGCGGGTGTCACTCGTTTGTGGAGCGGAGCGCGGCCCCACTGCCTGACGAGCGACTCCTTATTTGGGCCGCGGATCTGCCGTCGTTACCGGCCATCCCAGGGGCTGGGTGGGGCCGGGGGGGGGGGGGGGGGGAACTGAGGCGCGGGGAGGAGGAGGGGCGCGCCGTGGGCGCACACAGTAGCTGCGGAAGGGGCTCTTGCGCTTTGGGATCAGTCGAGGGCTCCAAGGCCTCGTTATCTGGAGGACACTGCCGCTATTACTGCCGCGAAGACAGCGTCGGGCTATCACCGAAAATAGGATCGCGCAGAGACAGCTCGTGGGTCCTCCCTTTGGATGGCGATGACGAGCAAGAAATTACTGAAACTGTTAAATTTTTACACTGTTACTTATAATCCGTCTTGATTGCAAAAATGTTTATTCACAATACCGGTTTCGGTTCCTCCAGAACCATCTTCAGATCTGAAATGATAATGATACTAATTTACCATTTCACAAATGCAAGCCTATTTCGTCTTGCCCCATCAACATCAAATGTACCAGAATGTACCTGCAATTTCGGTTACAGGAGTAACCCGTCCACACTCAGAAAACTTCACATGCTGCGTCACATTAAACTGGTTGGCAGAACGCCTGTCATTTATAATATACCGACAGGTGGCGTCTGGTACGTTCTTACATTACATACTGTATATGCAATGTAACGAATGTACCAGACGCCACGAGTCGGTAACAGTTTTATAATTAATGTAAATGACGTGCATTCTGCCAACCAATTTAATGTGACGCAGCATGTGAAGTTTGCTGAGTATGGACGGGTTACTCCTGTAACAGAAATTGCAGGTACATTCTGGTACATTTGATGTTGATGGGGCAAGACGAAATAGGCTTGAATTCGTGAAATAGTAAATTAGTGTCATTGTCATTTCAGATGTGGGTCTAGAGGAACCGAAACCGGTCATGTGAATAAACATTTTTGGAATCAAGACGGATTATAAGTAAAGTGATTGAGGTACCCCTGCAGGCATTATGTCTGTTTTTGCAACATTAAATTTTTGTCGTTCAAATGGTTTGTAAGCACCCTGGGGAAGATCAAGGCGCAGCTATATACGTCATCCGGTATACCATAAGTGATACGTTGAAACATACTTAAAAGTGTACACCCACGTAGGCCAAAACGTCCTGTTCAACCGTACCGCTGCTGTAGGCTTGTATACACGTCCTACTACACAGTTCTCCAGATGTTGTGGACGGGTATAAGCGCACCACTCGGAGTTTTCCTGCAGTACGATGGACGTTTGAATGCACCCTGAGCACCACTGCGGACAAGCTACTACATATATCGCTGAATAAAAATGTTTCGAGTATTTATCATACAACATACAATACTGGCTATTAAAATTGCTACACCATGAAAATGACGTGCTACAGACGCGAAATCTAACCGACAGGAAGAAGATGCTGTGATATGCAAATGATTAGCTTTTCAGAGCATTCACACAAGGTTGGTGCCGGTGCCGACACCTACGACGTGCTGACGTGAGGAAGGTTTCCTACCGATTTCTCATAAACAAACAGCAGTTGACCGGCGTAGCCTGGTGAAACGTTGTTGTGATACTTCGTGTTTGGCGATATCTCGGTGAACGTCCATTGGAAGCCATTCTGGCGTATCACCCGGCATGATGCCGTGGGGTGCCATTGGTTACACGTCTCAGTCACTTCTTTTTCTCATGGATGGCACTTTGAAAAGTGTACGTTACATTTCATATGTGTTACGACCCGTGGCTGTGCCTTTCATTCCATCCCTGCGAAACCCTACATTTCAGCAGGATAGTGCACGAACGCATGTTGCAGGTCCTGTACGGGCCTTTCTGGATGCAGAAAATGTTCGACTACTGCTCTGGCCAGTACATTCTCCAGATCTCTTACCAACTGAAATCGTCTGGTCAATGGTGACCGAGCAACTGGCTCGTCACAATACGCTAGTCACTACTCTTGGTGAACTGTAGTATCGTGTTGAAACTGCATGGGCAGCTGTACCTGTACACGCCATCCAAGCTCTGTTTGACTCAATAACCAGGCGTATCAAGGCCGTTATTACGGCCAGAGGTGGTTGTTCTGGGTACTGATTTCTCAGGATCTATGCACCCAAATTGCGTGAAAATGTAATTACATGTCTGTTCTAGTATAATATATTTGACCAATGGATATCCTGCATTTCTTTTTGGTGTAGCAATTTTAATGGCCAGTAGTGTATGTACCTCATAGCGTATTACCATTTGCGATATGTCGAATAGTTTATGACGTACGATGATTTTTATGACCTCATATTTCGCAGTGCGCAAGGATGCCAATGGGTGCGCCGCACGCGACTGTACCTCAGATATACAATCCAGTAACTTGAGAACGAAATGAGATAGTTGTCTGCTCTCTATTTTAAGGCAAATTTCGATATCTGATCTATATTTGAGGCACTGCAATTAATGACCTAAACTCAACCATATTCAAATTTAATACAATTCGTTTACACTTTTGCAAAATCTTTAAAATTTCACGCAACGTTTTACTTAATTCGATACAGCACAGCAACTATTGAGTAAAACGAAAAGAAATTCAGTGCTTTATGAAGCTAAGATATCAGACTGTCAGATGTGCAAAAACCAAATTTTTTCACCCGACACTATTCTTCAAAACGGATGATTAATATTACGTAGTAGCCAGCAAGTCCACACGGACGGAACTGGGGATGTAATACCCATTAACTCAGGAATTCGACGTCTTCTCTACATTTCATTCCATGCTATCTGTGAGGTACAATTAACCATACGAAATGTTTACGCAATCTATTTATAATTCAGCGAAAGTTTTAGAATCTCTTGAATGTGTTATTTAATTTGATGCAGCCTATCGAGTAAACATATCAGACGGTAATATGTGAAAAAAATCAAATTTTTTCACCTAATAGTTTTCGATAAATCGGATGATAAATGTTTCATATCGGGCGAAACGGCGTCTCTCAGCGCAGACACCAGCATTTGGCTAGCAGTACAGACATAAGAAATAGCGCCTCAGCACGGAATGCAAAGAGCAGGACTGTAACAATCAAAGGATTAATGGCGTGTTGGTCTACCTTTGCCTCACAACGTAGCAGCTATTCTGCGTGTCGTGGATTAGAGAAGTCCTTGGCTGGTTTCCGGAAGGAAGTTACACGAGATGTGTAAGGCGGGGTCACGCAGCCCTCGTAAAAGACCGGCCGGTGGTTCCTTAGCACGCATCTGGTTCCAGATGTATTCCACTAGGTACAGATGAGATGAATTTGATCCCGATTACATCAACCTGAATTCACTGTCAGGCACCTAAAACCACTGCAGCACGATTCTGGCCTTGTCACTTGGTTAGTGGTACTGCTGTGTATGATGCCATGATCATTCGGGAAGATATCAAGCATGAAGCGATGCAGCTGGTCCACAGCGCTGACGTCACTAGGCCTAAATTATTAGGAGTAGGGAGGGGGGATGGAGGTCAACAACTCTATACATAGGGCATACATCACAAGGGATCCCCTTGATAAAAACTGAAAAACATACGACCAAAAACCACTTCTTGGAGCATTGTGGATGCCTCAGACCATATACTTCAGTGACATTTGACTCTCATAGAGTGTGCGAATTCAAGCCTGGGTTAAAACGTATTTTGCAGTTACCGAGTATGAAAAAGGTTAATAATAAATTACATTTAAATTTATCGACAGTTTGTCTGTGATTAATTTATGATACATCTCTGTGTATTAAGTATGTATTAGAACATTTGATAAATTCCTATAAAATAGGTATTCCACTACATTGTAGTGTAAAACTGAGCAAATTGGAGAGCATTTTGGCGTGTCGCAAAAGCTGTCTAGAGCCGATGCAACAATGTAATACACCGCCGTCGGACTGGTTAAACGACGTTCCGACGCCGCCATTTGCAGCGACCTGCTGAGGGCCTTGTCGTACACTGGACGAAAGCACAGAGGGCCTGTAAATCAACAGGAGAGGTTGGTCCTGCCACGAAACTTCTGCTGCATCCTACAATGTCACGTGCAGGCAGTCAGGAGGAAGTGTGCCTCCGCCGTGTGGGTATTTAGGACCGCGAATGAGCCGGTCACGGCAGTTACAACGCAGCCACCCAATGGGGTCTAAAAACAGCGAAGGTACAATAACCACTCTTAAGAAAAAATATGAACAAACAACTGAAAGGCTATCGAACTACACGCTGTGCCGGACAGCATCAACACGGGAGGAAAAATTCACTGCCGGAAAACTGCGCTAACAACCAGGGCAGGTAACTGGGGCGTCAACGGCCAGAAAATACCACTGGTGCACTTCACTGACAAGTAACAACCACTTTAATAGATAAAGACCATACAGGAAGACGGCTGCAAAATTTCGCCCACTCCAACACACCATATGTTGCTGCTACCCAGAACGGATCAGGAACCAACAACCGGCAATGAACGAAGAGATGTCACAGCAGCTGAGGTTAACTGATCACTCAACTTCAGCGTCTAGGTTCGGTGGACAACGAATTCTGTAGCCCTCGCAGGTAGCACCTCACAATACAACCATGCGTGCATGCTGCCAGCGGTCCCAGCCTGACCTAGCGCCGTGGAGACTTCCTCGCTGCTCCGTCGCAACTGAGCGACTGTCCACACTCACTAGAGATCGGTGGTTAGCGAACGAACGGGTGCAAAGGAACGGTTCACCAAGATGAACGTAAGGACCGAGGAACGAATTCCAAGGGACGATCGGTTCATAGTTCAGTAGTTCACTTCGGCCGTGGCGGTCACTTCGGCAGTCCTCGTTCCAGCCTCGGCCGCGTGCTCGTCTCAGTCTCGGTCTCCCTCGGCCCCACTCAGTCGTTCTTCGCATGGACACCTGTCTCAGTTCCACTGCCGACTGCTCCTAGTTAGTTCAGAATCCAGTTGTTCTTTTCGTTCACTGCGGTCGCCTATTTTACATATGTTCCAAACTGTTCTTGCACTTGGTTCTGGCTATTCAGCGTCCACGACCGGTAATCAATAAGTACTTCACAGTTACGTAAATTACATAAAAATAACGTTGTATGTAATAGGTACGTCTTTTCAGGTAACAAAAGGGCATATCAGCTCACTTCATTATATCATGAACAGCAGAAGACATACTTATAACAAGGCAAGTTTTTTTGTTATTCATATATTTTTTGGTTTCATTGACTTGATTTAGCAGCTAACTTTCAATAATTTGATTAATTTTTAGTGTAAGAAAATTCATATAAAACGATTTTCGTCTATCTTTCATATACAAAACACTACATTTTGGAAGACTCTAATTATTTTTAAGTTTGGTTGTGTCTTTGAAAAAAAAAGTGGGTTGTGGGTCATTTTGGCTCAGTAGGAAAAGCGGCGCCTCTCCATTTGAAAAGACATAGATTGCCATAAAATCGTATTTACTTATTATGTCAAAAACATTTGTTCAGAAGGAGCTTTCAAACCTAAAATTTTATTACTGCAAACTTAATTATTATTATTATTATTATTGTTGCATTAACATTAATAATGCAACATAAAAACCTAATTTTTACTATGCGTGTGACGCAAGTATGAGAAAACCACATTTTATTTTATGCTTCCATAAAGTCTCTACTTCACCTACGAACTCAGAGACAACTTAAAGTATATATAGGGTGAAAACTATTATTGTTTACAACGTAGCATAGCCATGTATTGGAAGTCGAAACGAAGAATGTTATACAAGCCACTTGTGATCTATTAAGTTGGGAAACAGCCACCAACAGGTTTACAAGACTACATGAGCTATAGCCCATTCGCGTCGCGTGAGATTTTCATGTTCTCTTCTCCAGCTCTCTACACATATTCAGCGATTGTTTCGAAATTGTTGCTTGCATTAGCTTGTTATTTCTTCACTGCCTAATTATTACATGTTTGTCTGTTTGTTGTACCTGCTCGTAATAGGCAACACATTGTCCGTAATTCGCGAGCAGTCTGTACTCGGGGCCGGTTTTCCGTGCACCACCCTATATTATTTCCCTGCGATCAGCCACACAAGGCTACAGTGGGCTAAACGAGAGGTTCTGCAGAATCACAGAAATTACTTCTAAAAGTGTGTAAGAATTCTGTAATGAATAAAAACTCTATACTCCAGGGGGGGGTGGCAAGTGCCCCCTCTTGGTGCCCTCCATCCTTCAGTCACCTACAATACTAGTTTTCACTTTTTCGTAAGAACCATATACCAAGCACAAATGAACGTTGAACGAGTAAAACTGAACGGTTCCGAAAAAGGAACGATCAGCAGTGAACTAGTTGCCAAGGATGAACGAGTTTGCCCATCTCTAACACACACCACCACACGGAAGTATAGCGGTCTCGCCAAAGATGGTACCGCAGTAAGCGCTGCTGATGCCACTGACAGAGGGAAGTCAGCGACTCGTTATGGTAGTAACTTAGGGAGAAATAAGACGCCACTCGATTGCGATAAAATGCCAAAGAACAAACGGCATCATCGCGAGCCAGCCACAGCTCACAGATGGCGAATACTGTCCAGGGTTACGTTATGCCACTCCTACTTGACGTGTTCACGTATTTGTCTGAGGACTGTCGGTTTAAGAGACGGACGAGTCATTTCTTACCCCACCATATCTCACACATGGTCGATTGAAGACAAGTCCTAAGATGGTGCTGGTCAGGAAAGTTGCTGCACCTCTTGCAAAACACGTCGGGTTTCACGGGAAGTGTATGGGTGAGTTTTATACTATTGGAATAACACATCACTTCCTGTTGCAAGTACGGCAAAAGAATGCGTCTAAAAACATTCTGCATGCAACGTACACTGTTTAAAGTCCCCTCCAGAAACACTAAAACGTGAACGAAAGTTGTAGCTTATCACACCCCATGAGGCCTGGGGTGGGGCCCGTTTGCGCTCTACGGAACAGCGCGCACTATGTCTACGTCGAACCGTGGCAAACTACTATCACTTGCGTTTTGGAAGAACCTGCTTTCATCACTGAGGACGGTGGTGCGGCATTCTATAGCTAGATGTGCACCTGCCCGTAGCCCCGCTGCTAATAACTGACTAGCAACAGTTCGTATTGGGATCACAAGTGTGGTATCGACAGTTGCGATGCCACAGCGTAGGTGCTCGCTCCTAGGTTGGCACTAAGAGAGCGGACGAACTATCCCGACCACAGGGCCCTGTAGCCGGAGCTGTGGAGCTCAACGAGCGCCGCTCGACTTTCGGCTCAGTTGGTCAAGAGCAGACGGCCTGGAAACATCGCTGCAACTTAACTTGCTATTAAGACAGTCTATTTGCGTGGACCTGGACTTTGGCTGCACACTTACGTGCTCATCAGGCAAAAGTTGCGTAACATGATTGTAAAAGTTTATACACCCGCAAAGGTGCTTTAACTTTACTTGTAGTACCGAAGTGCTTTACCTCACCTGCTCCTACTCGCTTCCTTCATTCCGCCTATTTTGCAGATCTCCGGAGCAGACCCACGAGCCGCCTTCAAGGCGGGATACAAAAACAAGCTGTCCTACCTGGCTGTGGCAGCTGTACAGTTTACCACTGCTGCCCTTAAAATACAACGATACTGTGGGCGTCTGCGATGCGTGGACGTCCAGAGCATCGTCTGCGGGGTGTGAGAATCTTCACGTGACCTTAGATACCAGCATGGTTGCACAAGTGGTGGAGTACGTCCAACGTGTGCGGCAATTCTCCGAAAGGACCATTCCGCATACCGGAAAGCCACCGTTTGACCCCTTTCAAACCCTCTCAGTTGACTGTAGGAAACACGATTGTGTCTCCGTGGAATGGTTGCAAATGCCTCATACGTTTGTAGCACACTGAGCCTTCTGGCTACGAGCGGAGCGTAGACACATATGACGCTCTGGTAGCATTGCTAGTAAGCTATCTGTTGGCGGACGACGTCATTGTTACTATCAATGCACTATGCTGCCAGTTCGTGTACTTTTGCACTAGCAGCCAGAACGGCCCGTAATATCCATGTTCTTATTTATAAATATTCATTGTGCTTTCTCATTCAGAAGGAGTGCTATTACGTCAATTTCCCTCCCGTGAAGGTCTGATTGTTCCTCACTTGTTGTATGTGGTGTTATTAGCACCAAGTAACATACACAGCCGGAAGATATTAGTACATCCTTTTTGAACCGTTCTGGCTCTTAGTAAATTTACTCCTCGCTTTTTGGAGCCTTGTACTATCATACATATATTGGGCCCGGTAAATCTGTTGGTCGAGGAGAACAGCTCAGGTAAACAATATCGGGTTCGCCTCAGTCAAGTTCAGGTGGTTCAGGATTTGGATTGCTCCCTCCCTGGGTTAAGTTTGAGGGAGGGGCCTCAGTTTATACGTTGGTTTAAACCTTCACTATTACTCTGCGTTTGGTTTCCCGCGGTTATTGCGGTTGTGCCGTGTTTCTTCCTCTTTCTACGTGTGGCACCTTTTACTGTCTTTGGTCTCGCGCTTACAGTTTCCGGCTATCCGGTGTGCGGCAGTCGGTCGATTGGTGTGGATCAGCCAGAAAATCTCCGCATGGCGCAATGGGCCGGGCCGGCCTGCAGTCTCTACGCAGTGTCGGCGTGTGTGGGAGCTGTTCCGATTGCTACGATGTTCGTGGCTCACCGACCCAGGACATCAAAGTTGAGTGGTGATTTAATTACCGAAGCCAGTATTTTGTCGTTGGTTTCCATGGTTGGCTGTTAGGGGTATTCCCGTGAGCAACAGCGACTGTTCGAGTTGGCGAAAGTTTGGCCACTATCCAGTGAAGTTTAACTGTATTTTGCTTATTTGAAGTCCAGGTGCACCAGCGGAATTTTCTGCCTTGTGGCCGTTAGCGTTCCAGCTACCTTCCCTGGCCGCTGACGTAAGATTGAGGCAGTGTCCTTTCCTCACGGTGTTGTCGCTGTCCAACACGGATGTTAGCTTTGATAGCTTATCCATACTTGGTTGTGGGCGGCTACGCCTTTTACGTTTTGGCTTTGGAGTCCCTTGTGTACTGGTCGGGTGGAAAGCAAGTCGTCTTGTTGGTGGGTCCCTTGACTGTTTCTTGGTTGGGTTGCAGGCGGATCGGATATACCTGGGCCGACTACCTGTCTCCCCTAAGCGTTAATACACTCCTGGAAATGGAAAAAAGAACACATTGACACCGGTGTGTCAGACCCACCATACTTGCTCCGGACACTGCGAGAGGGCTGTACAAGCAATGATCACACGCACGGCACAGCGGACACACCAGGAACCGCGGTGTTGGCCGTCGAATGGTGCTAGCTTCGCAGCATTTGTGCACTGCCGCCGTCAGTGTCAGCCAGTTTGCCGTGGCATACGGAGCTCCATCGCAGCGGACACACCAGGAACCGCGGTGTTGGCCGTCGAATGGCGCTAGCTGCGCAGCATTTGTGCACCGCCGCCGTCAGTGTCAGCCAGTCTGCCGTGGCATACGGAGCTCCATCGCAGTCTTTAACACGGGTAGCATGCCGCGACAGCGTGGACGTGAACCGTATGTGCAGTTGACGGACTTTGGGCGAGGGCGTATAGTGGGCATGCGGGAGGCCGGGTGGACGTACCGCCGAATTGCTCAACACGTGGGGCGTGAGATCTCCACAGTACATCGATGTTGTCGCCAGTGGTCGGCGGAAGGTGCACGTGCCCGTCGACCTGGGACCGGACCGCAGCGACGCACGGATGCACGCCAAGACCGTAGGATACTACGCAGTGCCGTAGGGGACCGCACCGCCACTTCCCAGCAAATTAGGGACACTGTTGCTCCTGGGGTATCGGCGAGGACCATTCGCAGCCGTCTCCATGAAGCTGGGCTACGGTCCCGCACACCGTTAGGCCGTCTTCCACTCACGCCCCAACATCGTGCAGCCCGCCTCCAGTGGTGTCGCGACAGGCGTGAATGGAGGGACGAATGGAGACGTGTCGTCTTCAGCGATGAGAGTCGCTTCTGCCTTGGTGCCAATGATGGTCGTATGCGTGTTTGGCGCCGTGCAGGTGAGCGCCACAATCAGGACTGCATACGACCGAGGCACACAGGGCCAACACCCGGCATCATGGTGTGGGGAGCGATCTCCTACACTGGCCGTACACCTCTGGTGATCGTCGAGGGGACACTGAATAGTTCACGGTACATCCAAACCGTCATCGAACCCATCGTTCTACCATTCCTAGACCGGCAAGGGAACTTGCTGTTCCAACAGGACAATGCACGTCCGCATGTATCCCGTGCCACCCAACGTGCTCTAGAAGGTGTAAGTCAACTACCCTGGCCAGGAAGATCTCCGGATCTGTCCCCCATTGAGCATGTTTGGGACTGGATGAAGCGTCGTCTCACGCGGTCTGCACGTCCAGCATGAACGCGGGTCCAACTGAGGCGCCAGGTGGAAAAGCATGGCAAGCCGTTCCACAGGACTACATCCAACATCTCTACGATCGTCTCCATGGGAGAATAGCAGCCTGCATTGCTGCGAAAGGTGGATATACACTGTGCTAGTGCCGACATTGTGCATGCTCTGTTGCCTGTGTCTATGTGCCTGTGGTTCTGTCAGTGTGATTATGTGATGTATCTGACCCCAGGAATGTGTCAATAATGTTTCCCCTTCCTGGGACAATGAATTCACGGTGTTCTTATTTCAATTTCCAGGAGTGTATTTCAAGTGCAGACTGACCCCCGGAAAGTTCTGAGCGCCACTGGCTGTAATTTCTTTTCTTATTGGAGTTTGATTGTGTATTTTAATGGCTCATAGCCTATGGTTTGAATTTGTATCCTTTTAGTCGGGTTTTAAATAATGGGCCTTCAGCCGTTTTAAAATTGAAAGTTCCTTACCTATCAAGTCTTGCATTGTTTGGGCCTTGAGTCTCATTTAAAATATATTTTTGGATAAAGTTTTGGGCCTTCTGCTTTTTGATAATTCATTGTAGCTGGTTTTTTTCAATCATGGGCTTTCAGCCGTCTTAAAATTAAAATTCCTTACTTGTTAAGACTTAGATTGTTTGGGCCTTCAGCCTCATTTAAATAATTTTTTTTCGGGTTAAAGCTTTGGGTATTCTCCCTCTTGAAAATTTATTGTAGTTGTGTTTTAAATTATGGGCCTTCATCCGTTTTAAATTTAAAATTCCTTATTATTAAGTCATAGACTGTTTGGGCCTTCAGCCTAATTTAAAATATTTTTGGATGATGCTTTGGGCCTTCTGCCTTTTGAAAATTTATTGTCATTGTATTTTTAAATCATGGGCCTTCTGCCATTTTAAAAATAAAATTCCTTACTTTTTCAAGTCTTAGATTGTTTTGGTCTTCAGCCTCATTTGAAATATTATTTAACAATAAAACCTTGATCTTTCTGCCTTTTGAAAGTCACATGATTGTGTAACATATTCAGTCGATAGTTAAGCTCGGAAATTTGCGCTGTAATGTTTGGTGAACGAAATAAAGTTATATGTTTTTGAGTGTAACTGACAGCCGCTCATTTCTAGCCCCTCTCCACAATTCCAACTACGAGTTCTGTCCTGCGGATTTAACCAGGCGTTTCACTTTTAGGAGTTTCCAATTCATTCACGATTTAGTTTTGCTGCGCAGCATATGGAGTACATGAAATAATAACATTTACCTATTAATACAACAAGCGCTTCCGAGGTACGTGGTATGGACCGATCCTGAAACACCCATATTAGTACGTGTGTCGCTTGCTCTTACGACAATGCAGACGCAGACTCAAGTCGATCGTACAGATGGCGAGTACTGTCTTGGGATACGTTATTCCACACCTGCTCAACCTGTTCATGTAGATCTGTAACAGTTGTTGGTTGAAGTCTGGAGATTGTGCTAGCCAGGGAAGTTGGTGCACGTCTGACAGACTTACGTCTTGAGTTTCACGGGCAATGTGTGGGCGAGTATTACTCTGTTGGAACAACACATCACCATCCTGTGGCAATAACGGCAAAAGAATCGGTCTAACATCACTCTGCACGTACCCAGCACTGGTTAGCGTCCGCTCCAAAACACCAAAGGTGAACGACAGCTTTAGCCCTGGGGAAAGTGTGTCTCGGACTGCCAGTGAGTGGAAGATAGGCTAGATGTGTGGGTGCCTGTAGTCCCACTGCTAATAAACGTTTCTCAACACTTCGTGTTAACACATCTGTGCTCACGAGCCTTCTTATCTGTACTGTGGTAGCTGCACGGTCTGCCACTGCTGCCCTTACAGTACGACGATCTTCACGGTCGTCTGTGCTGCGTGGATGTCCAGAACGTCGTCTACAGATGTCAGTACATTCGCGTTTCTACATCTACATCTACATAGATACTCTGCAAATCACATTTAAGCGCCTGGCAGAGGGTTCTTCGAACCACCTTCACAATTCTCTATTATTACAATCTCGTATAGCGCGCGGGAAGAATGAACACCAGTGTCTTTCCTTACGAGCTCTGATTTCTTTTATTTTATCTTTGTGATCGTTGCTTTCTAAGTAAGTCGGTGTCAAGTAAATACTTTCGCATACGGAGGAGAAAGTTGGTGATTGGAATTTCGTGAGAAGATTCCGTTGCAACGAAAAACGCCTTTCTTTTAATGATGTCTATCCCAAATCCTGCATCATTTCTGTGACACTCTCTCCCATATTTCGCGATAATACAAAACGTGCTACCTGTCTTTGAACTTTTCCGATGTACTCAGTCAGTCCTATCTGGTAAGGATCCCACACCGCGCAACAGTATTCTAAAAGAGGACGTACAAGCCTAGTGTAGGGAGTCTCCTTAGCAGGTCTGTTACATTTTCTAAGTGTCCTCCCAATGAAACGCAGTCTTTGGTTAGCCTCCCCACAACATTTTCTATGTATTCCTTACAATTTTAAGTGCTAGTAATTGTAATACCTAGGTATTTACTTGAATTTATGGCTTTTAGATTAGACTGATTTGTCGTGTAACCGAAATTTAACGCGTTCTTTTTACCAATCATGTGGATGACCTCACACTTTTCGTTATTTAAGGTCAACTGCCACTTTTCGCACGATACAGATATTTCTTCTATATAGTTTTGCAGTTTGTTTTGATCTTCTGATTGCTTTATTAGTCGATAAACGACAGCGTTATCTGCAAACAACCGAAGACGGCTGCTCAGATTGTCTCCCAAATCATTTATATAGATAAGGAACAGCAAAGGGCCTGTAACACTGCCTTGGGGAACGCCAGAAATCACGTCTGTTTTACTCCATGACTTCCCGTCAATTACAGCGAACTGTGACCTCTCTGACAGGAAATCACACATCCAGTCACATAACTGAGACGTTATTCCATAGGCACGCAATTTCTCTAATGGTTCAAATGGCTCTGAGCACTATGGGACTTAACATCTATAGTCATCAGTCCCCTAGAACTTGGAACTACTTAAACCTAACTAACCTCAGGGCATCACACAACACCCACTCATCACGAGGTAGAGAAAATTCCAGACCCCGCCGGGTATCGAACCCGGGAACCCGAGCGTGGGAAGCGAGAACGCTACCGCACGACCACGACCTGCAGAAGCGCAATTTCTCTACGAGCCGCTTGTGTGGTACAGTGTCAAAAGCCTTCCGGAAATCCAGAAATACGGAATCGATCTGAAATCCCTTGTCAATCGCACTCAGCACTTCATGTGAATAGAGAGCTAGTTGTATTTCACAACAACGATGTTTCCTAAACCCATGTTGACTGTGTGTCAATAGACCGTTTTCTTCGAGGTAATTCATTACGTTCGAACACAATATATATTCTAAAATCCTGCTCCATATCGACGTTATCGATATGGGTCTGTAATTTAGTGGATTACGCCTACTACCTTTCTTGAATATTGGTGTGACCTGTGCAACTTTCCAGTCTTTTGGTACGGATATTTCGTCATGCGAACTGTTGTATATGATTGTTAATTATGGAGCTAATGCATCAGCGTACTCCGAAAGGAACCTAGATGGTATACAGTCTGGACTAGAAGATATGCTTTTATTAAGTGATTTAAGTTGCTTCACTACTCCAAGGATTACTGATAACATCAAAGTTGCGCATCTGAAACAGTACGTCCGACTAGTGTGGCAATTTTCCGAAAGGACCACCTCGCCTCTCGGAAGGACACGCTTTGACCCTTTTCAAACACCCTCAGTTTGCTGTAGGAAGCACGTGTGCGTCTCCGTGGCATTGTTGCCTGCTTGCTTCACACGTCTGCACCATACTGAATCTTCTGGCTGTGAACATTCCCTAATAAAAGCCTAAACACAGACGCTGCCCTGGTAACTATTCCACAACTCTATCTGTTGGCGGACAACGTTGATTATCTGTACATATACTATCCCCCAGGTGGCATACGCCGTCATCAGATCCAAATCACCGTCGTCATTCTAGGTGTGCTATTTTTTTCCGGCAGTGTAGCATTTTCAGAAATACTTTTGCTTTTGCTGCCAGTTGTATCCTCTCTACTTATGCCATCACCAGGTATTTTTTTCAGTTATGTCAGTTCTGCCTCTCCAGTTATTCACGTTATTGTGCATCCATGCAAATTGAAGTGCAGAATTTGTAGCACTGTGACTGCATGTGACTTAACTGCTAAGGTCATCAGTCCATAAGCTTACACACTACTCAAACTAAATTATCCAATGGACAAACACACACACACATGACCGAGGGAGGACTCGAACCTCCTCCGGGACCAGCCGCACAGGACATTGTGTTACACTCCGGTGAAGTAACAGGTTGTTCTATCTTTCTCTCACAATCAAATGAAAGATGATCATGTTAAAAAATTGTTTAGGTAGTTAGCATGTAAAGAATATCCACTGTGCACACTTCAATTTTTGTTTGTGCAGAGTCGATGTGAGAAGCATTAGCACAGGACTTTGGCAAGGCACAATGCTGTCAGGAGTCTCCAACTGCTCTGGAGGTGGCATTTACACTTTGCGTCACAGCTTGGCACTGTTTTGGAAGGCACAGAGGAAGCATTTATGCTGACAGTGTAAACACTCAGAAACATCTGATAAAAAGTTGTGGAGAAATGTCATTTTCTTAGGTGCTGTTCTGAGGTTCCACTTCCGATATATTGCTCTGAGTAATAAGAGATTTTTTACCTGACATTGTAAATTTTAAACATTGTAACAAGCAAATAGAGAAGAGTTCTTTTGAAAGGGCAGTTATGTCATTTCGTAGAGAGTTGGTATAGATGTGAGCTCCCTTACAACCCTCAACCATCAGCATTTGGAAACATAGTCCCACGGCACAATTAGTGGCACTACACAGCAGGTCAACTGTATCAAGAAAACACGAGAATGCAGCCATTAATCTTCAGTAAGGTAAAAGTGTTCATGAACAACATCAAAGTGGCAGATTGTTTGCTGAGTTGTTGGTTTAGCTACAACCCATAAGAGACTGCTCGTAAACACTTCAGACCAGAGAGATGAGAAGGACTCAATTCCTGGACAGAGCTTATTTTTTATCTATAAATTTCACTTTATCTCCTCTCTTCTAGCATAAAACATGGTATTTTCTGTGATCATTTGACACAAGGAAGGAAGGGCGGTTCCTTGGGGGGGAACTGGGATTTGGTAATACCCATGTAAACAGCTGCCCTTGTCTTGGTCCTTTTCTGCAGTTTAGTAAAAGCTGAACAAAAAAGTGACAGACCAAAGATTTGTGCATACAACTTTAACACTCCTCTATAAGGCTTCACATCCATCCTGACTGCCGAGCAGCTCCAAAGCTGCGAGACCAAAAACTAAACACAATTTTGCATAACAGTGTAGAGCAGGAGGTGGGGGGGAGGGGGGAGGGAGCTATACGCATACTGATTGCTAAAGTCACAGTATTCCCCAATGCACTTGGCAATATCACATTTGATGATTGGTTGATTAGCAAGCAGTTACAACTGGCAATTTGTGAGGACAGAATAACAGTAACTTTTGGTTGACTTTGGGGGTTCAGAACATTTTTACTACAATTTATTCAATAAAAAAAGAATGAGCCTGAGTTCACTTCAAATCATGTTGCATGATTGACACACAGAGCAAGATACAATTCAAAAGTAACAATATACACTACTAGCCATTAAATTTGCTACACCAAGAAGAAATGCAGATGATAAACGGGTATTCATTGGACCAATATATTATACTAGAACTGACATGTGATTACATTTTCACGCAATTTGGGTGCAAAGATCATGAGAAATCAGTACCCAGAACAACCACCTCTGGCTGTAATAACGGCCTTGATACGCCTGGGCATTGAGTCAAACGGAGCTTGGATGGCGTGTACAGGTACAGCTGCCCATGCAGCTTCAACAGGATGCCACAGTTCATCAAGAGTGGTGACTGGCGTACTGTGTCGACCAGTTGCTCTGCCATCATTGGCCAGAGGTTTTCAGTTGATGAGAGATCTGGAGAATGTGCTGGCCAGGGCAGCACACGAACATTTTCTGTGTCCAGAAAGGCACGTACTGAACCTGCAACATGCGGTCGTGCATTATCCTGCTGACATGTAGGGTTTCGCAGAGATCGACTGAAGAGTAGAGTCACGAGTCATAACACACCGGAAATGTAACGCCCACTGCACAAAGTGGTATAAATGCGAACAAGATGTGACCGAGATGTGTAACCAATGGAACCCCACACCATCACGTCAGGCGATACGCTAGTATGGCTATGACGAATACACGCTTCCAATGTGCGTTCACCACGATGTCGCCAATCACGGATGCGACCATCATGATGCTGTAAACAGAACCTGGATTCATCCGGAAAAATAACGTTTTGCCATTCGTTTACCCAGGTTAGTCGTTGAGTACAGCATCACAGGCGCTCCTGTCTGTGATGCAGCGTCAAGGGTAACCGCAGCTATGGTCTCCGAGCTGATAGTCCATGCTGCTGCAAACGTCGTCGAACTGTTCGTGCAGTTGGTTGTTGTCTTGCAAACGTCACTATCTGTTGACTTAGGGATCGAGACGTGGCTGCACGACCCGTAAGATGCCTGTCATCTCGACTGCTAGTGATAAGAGGCAGTTAGGATCCAGTACGGCTTTCCGTATTACCCTCCTGAACCCACCGATTCCATATTCTGGTACAGTCATTGGATCTCGACCAACGCGTGCAGAAATGACGCGATAAACTGCAATCGCGATAGGCTACAATCCGACCTTTATCAAAGTCGGAAGCGTGATGGTACGCATTTCTCGTCCTTACACGAGGTTTCACAACAACGTTTCACCAGGCAACTCCGGTCAACTACTGTTTGTGTATGAGAAGTCGGTTGGACACTTTCCTCATGTCAGGACGTTGTAGGTGTCGCCACCGCTGCTGACCTTGTTCAAAAAATGGATCAAATGGCTCTGAACACTATGGGACATAACAGCTGAGGTCATCAGTTCCCTAGAACTTAGAACTACTTAAAACCTACTAACGTAAAGACATCATCTTCTTCCTGTCGGTTAAATTTCGCGTCTTTAGCACGCCATCTTCGTGGTGTAGCAATTTTAATGGCCAGTAGTGTACTAGCCTCTAAGCTTCAAATTCCATAGCACATGTATTAATGAGCTTTTGGAAATAAAAAAGATCAGCCCTGAATGCTGAATTTGAAAGAAACAATAAGTTGCAGACAGGCACAGTGAAAAGGCACTTAGAAATTAGCTCTCAGCTTGTCATATTTTTGTTATAGGTAGTCCTCTGTACTGAATAAATCTTATCCCTGCTGGCACAAGATACACAGTCCGATCACAACGTCTCGAATGTTGAAGGTAAGACAATAACTAACGAAACATTGTTTGTCGCATCTGTGTGACGAACACCATTACAAAATCACGCTCACCGGCATACACGCTGATTGTGGATACTGGTGGGCAGAAATTTCCGCAGACTTTTTAATCCAGCCCCCTGCGTACCTGACCTGCTCCGAGGGCGGCCGCTCTTGCGGAGTCCGGACGACGCACGCACGCACGCACGCGCGCGGCCAGAGACGCACGTGCGCGCCGCGCCTCGGCGCCCCCGCATGTCTTTGTGTCCGGCCGCGCACAAAGTCCCGGCCGGGCCGTCGCGCTTCTTTATTAAATTTCGTTCCGCGAGGAAAATTAATGCTCTCTTACTTGTTATTTCGCGAAAACCGAATTACACCTAGAGCTACGGGTCGACAGAGGGACTTTGTTTCATTAAAAACAAATCTGATATTTCTTTTTGTCTGTACATTACTAACAAGGAACAGCAAGGCCACTACATACAAAGTAGTCGCGCTGTTATAATCGAATCTCTTTTAATGAGTGCGCTAAGTTTTTTGCGTCTGCGAGTGTCACCCTCTGCAGCCCGGCGGCCCCCGCTGTCCACTGCGCTTTTGCCTTTATATTTTTTTTCCTGACTTGTTTCTCTTTAACGTGTTCACATATAAAAATTCCACGGCTCTGACGTCCCGGATATTTTATATTCGGCCTTCTAAATTCATTCCGCGTGCTCCAATATTCGGGTCGCGTATCACCCGCGGGGCGCGCAGCAATACGGTGTCCTGCTGCAACTCTTGCTTATTCGGTTAAGCCCTTCCTCTCTCTGAATATTTTATAACATTTTTTTTCTTAGTGGATGATAAGAACCATCCAGACTAGTGTACTTTCTGAAGTGTTGTGAAACCTTATCCCTTTGAGGCTAGCACTGTGACTAATTCATAACTTCACTTCATGTTCAATATCTAATGATTATTTTATTTCTCAATCACAAAGTTGCTGACGACGTGAAATTTGAAACAAAGACCTATACTTGATGGCTAAAGGGCAAAATGTTACTAATATTATGTCAAGCAAATCTAAAACCATGGGATTTAGAGCACTAGAAACTGTTTTTGCGAAACGTAAATGCTGAACATAAAAACAGGAAGTACAGTATCGCTAAGAGAACTAGACTGCAAGTTATTTTGACGAGAAAACAAACATAACAATTTATTTACATCAGTGGAATGCTCTACAAAAGTTTTAAACACGAAAATTATATAGGCTACAGGGAGGGATGTTCGCTGCCAGTTTACAAAACAATATTTTAAATTGTTTTCAATCCTGAAAACATATTGAAATATTTTTTAATATGATAAGTTTACTTCTATAAATGAAATAAAAACTCCATGAACTATAGAAAGTGACGTATTAAATGACAGGAAATTTTTTCCGTACAGTGTAGCGAACTGGCAAACTTCCCTCCTAGGGCCGGAATTTCGCCTGAAATCAAATTTTGTTTACATTAAATTCTGCTGTTTATAAATGACACTTGAAAATTCTAAAGGACATACAAATACAATTTTATATAATTTTTGTGACGTTTCCGTGCACGTTAATCTGTATCAGAGTCCAAGTCATTACAAGCGGTACACAAGCCACGCTTCTTCACAGACTGATTGTCACAGTGCCGGCCGGGGTGGCCGAGCGGTTCTAGGCGCCACAGTCTGGAACCGCGTGACCGCTACTGTCGCCGGTTCGAATCCTGCCTCGGGCATGGAAGTGTGTGATGTCCTTAGGTTAGTTAGGTTTAAGTAGTTCTAAGTTCTAGGGGACTGATGACCTCAGCAGTTAAGTCCCTTAGTGCTGAGAGCCATTTGAGCAATTTGATTGTCACAGTCTTCGTGAAACCAGTTCTGGCAACTTACACACTGGTACCACTCCACTTGCCTTGCTCTTGTATCGTAGTAATCTTCTCCACAGTCTTTTCAGGTAGAAGATTTACGTTTCTTGGGATTCTGTGTTACTCCACTGCACTCAGGCTGCAGCTCTTCGGTTTTGCTGTGTCTACTTTCCCTTCGAACACGTTTCGATGTACTTGCTTGTTCATCCTCCTGCTATCTGTGTTCATCGTGGAACTATTTCCGTCTTCGTTGGAAGAGAAGAGCTTGCGAGTGATCAAAACTGTCGACGAATTCATCGAATTTGTTATTCTTTTTCTCTGGGTACTAAGAGTTGACATCAGGTCATGAAAAGAAACATTGTGAATGTTGTTGCGCTCCACGCCATTTTGAGATGTGCCTGCAGAACCCTGTTCACGAGGAACTGGATTATCTGAAACAATGCTTGGTGCAAAAGCTTCCTTTGGTATGGCTTCCGGATTAAAAGGATAAATCCCAGTTGTCTTAATACCGGAAATAGCGTTGCTTGGGACTGCCGTCTTCAACCAAGCATCTGTAAATATTGTAGGAAAATAGATCTTCGACACAGGACGTCCAGGTCATGTAAAGTTGTCTACAGCTTTATTCCAATAAACTCTGAGTGCACGGAATAAACTTTTATCCAGCAGTTGCAGCTCATGAGAGCAATGAGCAGGCAGGCAGAGAATTTCGACATTGGATCTTTCCACTATTTGTCCAGTTGACTATGAGTGGCATGTCAGCTATTGGGATAGGTGCCGTGTAGAGAACCGACAGCGACCAGGTACAGCTGAGGATGTTATAACATACCCCTAATCTGAGGTCGATGTGCTGAAAACGAAGCTGACCCAACGTGATCCGCTTCACTTGTTGGCAACCGTGTTGTGTGATGTGTTAAGAGGAGGTAAATCTAAAAGGGGAGTCCGCTGATGATCGGTAGATCGAAAGCAGGGCGAAGAATGGCACCCCTCAAGGCAGTGGTCGTCATACGACGGCCCGAATCAAGAATGCGTGTGGCCCGCGGTTCTCAAACGTATTTTATGATATGCATCTAGCAACTAGCAGCCGAATCAAAAACCTTCGATTAACGTTAAGAGCTTTTTAAGACTGTGTTTTCCTACTCGGTAAGAAACAACAAATCTACGGAGTCAGTAATATTTTAACATGTTTTTAATTCTTATTGACCTTGGTGAATTCGGCCGTGAACTAAGCAGAGCTGGCCTGCAAAGGTGCAGAGGAACAAGTAGCGCGACCACTGCAGACTTTGAGGTCGTGAGAAGGGGAATGCTTCCCTTCTAGTACTGATAACTCGAGTAACGTGGACTCGTGAACGCATGCTATAGAGACAGTTTTCAAATCTTCAAATACGGTACATTTTTGTACCAAGGAATACGAAATTAAGTTAAGGATGTCGAAATACAAGGCACTCAGTAGAAAAAAAATCACATTCAAAACATTTAGTAAACATGTGTGATCGTGTCTCATATTACACAAATCATTTAAACATAAGCAGAATTAACTAATTTGTCATCCACTCACACCGGCAAGACAACATTTCGTCAGGCAGTTACATGTCACATTTTTTGCAAATGGTGAGGGTGGCAGCAATGTGAAACTAGGGAACACTGGACCCCAAGTGTCCCGAATGGTGTCGACTACTAACAGTCAGCACTTGGAGGGCTGCTAGCTAACTTATTACACCGCTACGATAGGTAGTCTGTTGCAGACTCGTAACATACTAACTTACATAGACTATCGGTTAATAATAAAATCGGTACAGATGCGACACGGGCTGCCGCCCCACAATGTCAGTACTGGCTCTTAATCAAAAACGTTTGACGACCACAGCCTCAGATAAATAGCGATAAGAGATGAGAAGGAACACCAGTTCGTCTCAGTGTGTACGCCTAACAGCCTTATTCAACATGGTGAAGAGGCTATTCCGGCTGCCATTGAAGGAACAGGGTGCAATCAACTGCGCATTGTGGAGTACGTTGGGACAAACGGAGGCCGTGATCAACCTTACTCACGGAGTTTACACAAAGCTCACAATTTGCAGCATTGTCCCCTCAACTCATAGAGGACTCCGTGTTCCAGGCCAGTGGAAAGAGTGAACCACACGCATCGAAGGTTCTGTCAAAGGAGAGTTGATGCTCCAAGTCCTCTTACGGCAGTCGAACTTTTGTTTTACCGTGCTTTCCCTAAACTGCCTAAGGGAACTGCCTGGATGTTTTCTTTCGGAAGGTACGACCGAACTGATTTCTCACCATCCCCCCAATCCGAATTGGCGACCCTTTTCTAAATACTTAGTTGTCGACCTTAAAAAGAAATTTACTTTTTTCTGTACATCATGTGTTACCTATTGTTATTACGAGGGTGAGTCAAATTAAAACCTAAATTTAAATATTATTTATTGTGCAGAAGTGGTACAAAGCTGTGTCCTCTACGCTCAATGCAAGTCCTCCAGCGCTTACAAATTGCATAAATTCCTTTAGAAAAAAATTCTTTTGGTAGTCCGCGCAACCACTCATGCACCACGTGGCGTATCTCTTCATCAGAACGGAACTTCTTACCTCCCATTGCGTCTTTGAGCGGTCCATACGTATGGAAATCACTTGGGGCAAGGTCTGATATGGTGGATGAGGAAGACATTCAAAATGCAGGTCTGTGATTGTTGCAACTGTTGTACAGACAGTGTGCGGCCTTGCATTGTCATGTAGCAAAAGGACACCTGCTGACAACATTCCACGTCGCTTTGATTTAATTGCAGGCCGCAGATGATTTTTAGGAGATCTGTGTATGATGCATTGGTGACAGTGGTCCCTCTAGGCATGTAATGCTCTAAAATGACGCCTTTTTCGTCCCAAAATAGAGTCAGCATAACCTTCCCTGTTGATGGTTCTATTCAAAACTTCTTTGGTTTTGGTGACGTGGAATGGCGCCATTCCTTACATGCTCTCTTCGTATCCTGTAGGTGGAAGTGAACCGACGTTTCGTTCCCAGTAACGATTCTTGCAAGGAAGCCCTCACCTTCTCGTTCAAAGCGCCGAAGAAGTTATTTACAAGCATCAACACGTCGTTCTCAGGAGTCAGCTGCCGTGGCACCCACCTTGCAGACACTTTGTGAAACTGGAGCACATCATGCACTGTGTGGTGTGCTGACCCATGTCATTCAGTGTCACTCGGCGGTTTTCCTTCACTACGGCTTCAACTGCTGCAATGTTCTGTGCAGTCACAACTCGTTGTGCCTGACCTGGACGAGGAGCATCTTCCACTGAAGTCACATCATTTGCGAACTTCCTGCTCCATTCTTATACTTGCTACTGTGACAAACGTGGACCATTGTACTGAACCTTCATTCGTCGATGAATTTCAATAGATTTCACACCTTCACTACGCAAAAACGGAATAACAGAATACTTCCCTGGTGCTGGTCGCAAGTAGGGCGGCCATCTTTATTCTGATACTGCGACGGTGTGTGTGCATCTGCACTACGCTGCCACCTACAGGCCATTCTGCACGCTGTTTGTAGCACGCTTACCAACTTACAGGATAACGGCGCGAAATTTCCATTTGTTATTACAAATTTAAGGTTTTCATTTGACTCACCCTCGTAGTATCACATAATAGCAAACATTCAAGCAGTAGGATGTTTATTTAGTGTAGCGTTTATCGCAGTTAATAATCGGAGACGCAGTGGAGCGCAGGCAGTCGGTGAGTGCACCAGGGGCCAGCTACCCCTATCGCCGCTTGTGCTGCCGTGGAGTGGGATAGCGGGGGTGGGGGGGGGGGGGGGGGAGCAGAGGAGGGGGTTAGGGGCAGGGGGCCAGGCAGGAAGGGGCGGCGAGGGCTTTGCGGGGCGCTTCGCTCTTCCACATGAGGGTCTCATTAAACTAAGGACCTTTTGCACCCTTCTGTACCGGGCCGAGCAGAGCCGCCATCAGGAAATTCTAATTGGACAGACATTCTGGGCCGCGTCTGTCTCTCCGCCTGCTGTTTAAATTGTGTTAGTGCCGCTTCGTTTCGCGACGTAATCTGCGTGCAAATATGGGCAAGACTTTATTGTTCTTCGCCGTGTTACGTCCGCTCTGGAAGCGAGGCTGTCCTACGTACGAGCCTTCTGGGTTCAGAAACGTGCCCGTGGGGAGTGTTTTTAACATTCAGCGGAAACACATTCTGTTCCCGTGCTTTCCTCTTCCACCCCACACGACGATGCTGCGTTTCTAGCTTGAATGTAGTTTACCTCAGACCTCTAATTAGGAACTTCTACTGAAATATCTAAGAGCGCATCGTTTACTGAGCCATCTGTAACATAGGAAATTGATTTTCAGCTCTTACTTACATATTTGCTAACACATAGAAAAATGTCATATTCGTTAGTTCATTTATTTTACATGACTAATAATCTTCTGATCGAAGTCAGAGTAGTAAATGTGTTCCATAATGTTGAATGTTTTGATGACTTATTGCTTTCACCGAAGACGGATATAGGAGGAACAGAACACTTTGCTGATGATGAAAGAGTCATAATCAAGCCCAACAGAGGTATAACAACATAAGGATAAAAAGTATTGATTGGTTCCTAGGAAATAGGTTAAATGCAGAAGAAAAAAGTATATAGCATCACCAATGTAGGCAGACCACGGGACTACGACATACGTAAATTTGAAGTTCAGAATTCGTGGAAGTGCATGCTTAATACAACTTCTATTAAACATCACATATTACAGATCTCCGGAAACGTTTGACGCCAATTACGTTTACTACACAAGCAATTTTTATTTTCTGGCCGGCTGGGATGGCCAAGTGGTTCTAGGCGCTACAGTCTGGAACCGCGCGACCGCTACTGTCGCAGGTTCGAGTCCTGCCTCGGGCATGGATATGTGTGATGTCCTTAGGTTAGTTAGGTTTAAGTAGTTCTAACTTCTAGGGAACTGATGACCTCAGAAGTTAAGTGCCATAGTGCTCAGAGTATCAGACACTTGGCTTAATTTACATACTATCATTTCTGAATGTACTATGCATTAATGCTCTGTGGCAATAACTAAATTAGACGTAGCTACTGATCAAAAACTTTTCAACATGATATTATAGTAATGGAAACAAGATTTTATCCTTAAAGAAAATGTTTAGAAAACTGACAACCCCTTGCCAATACATTTAGTCTGCATGAAATCGAAGTGAACACAAATCACAACACAAAAATGAAAACAGAAGTCATAATTATAGCACCAGGAATAAAAACGGTCTCCACTATCCACGACTTAACCTTGTCTTACAAGGAAATGAGCAAAGTTTGCTGCCACAATAATAAGGAAAACCTCCTTAGCGAATAATAGGTGCTAGCAGAATTTATAAAATCAAACCTATAATGTCTCCATGCTCGTTGTCAAATATGTGATGTCTAGGGAGCCTGTGTTCATGGTTCATTAGACAAACATTCAAACAAATCCTACTAATGACTTTTATTACAAAATGAAATGATACAATACTTAATTTTTCCTATTACACAGATGTGTCGCAAGCAAAGGATGACAGACAAAATATGAAATCTTCTTCTGTATAAACAGTTCCTAGTCTTTGCTACCTAGAGTGTTCAAGCGAAGTAACTAGAGTTGACGCTGCTTTTGAACTGACTAAACTTGAAGCTGCTATTCAACTGGGCCGTCACCAGTCGGTCGCAGCGCTTGTGTCCTTTTCACATAGGGGCCGCTGCTGTTACGTTGTCGTACTGGAAGGAGGTCCGGTCAGGGTACGATTGGCAGATCTTAGTCTCCTCTCACAGCCTTCCCTCCTGTATCGTTCCCGACTAGCGTTCCGGCGCTTGACTTTACGCCATAACATTCATTTCCCTCCACCCCCCCCCTTCCCAAACACACACACAAAGCGATGGACCGTCGTCGTATAGAGAGCACGAAAACGTGATGGCAGGCAGGAGCGTGAACACTGTGAGGGACCGGAAGCTGTGGCTACAGGGGACGTCAGACTTCCCGTCGTACCACACCATCCGGCCTTCGCTCTGGTGGAAACGTCCCTCGGAAAACGCCCGGAAGGGCATGCGTCCACCTTCTGAGGCCCATAACAAGATGTAGAAGGCGTCGGCTGCTGTGGCGTGGGCGGGTCCAGCTCCATCGGTAGGAGGAGATGAGGCGGTGGAGACGAAGGCTCCATCTCCATTGGGTCGTCCCGCGGTGTATTAAAGAAACCCTCTGGCGGATGCTGCGGCCGCGCTGTCCTCGGGATTCGTGTATCTGGGGGAAGAAATACAGGAGGATCACCGTGCGTGTGACAGTGGCGAATTTGATTGTGATAGCGGCGCTCCAGGCCGTCTGCGCATGAAATGAGAAACAGTACATGCATGCGTCAATTCGAAGATGGATATCGCCTCGCGCCCACCGTCTTCTGCCGCTACAGGCCCTGAAAAACACGACACCCTGCGGCGCGAATCGGTACCTGCGGCCATCCTTCGGCAGATGCTGAGGAGGTTGGAGCAGTTGGGGCATTGTCCGATGGTGGCGGCCGTGAAGCAATTCCGCCGTCGACGGTCCATCTTGTGGATGCCAACGATAGGAGGCGAGGAACATTTGCAATGCTTGACCACTTGTGTGTGCGGTGCGAAGTTTGGCGAAGGTTCTGACATAACGTTCCGCTTCCCCGTTTGACTGTGGATGGAGCGGTGCGCTAGTTAGATACTGTATGCTAATGCGTTCACAGACTGTTTTAAATTCGTTCGACATGAACTGAGGGCCATTGTCAGGCACTTTGACTTTAGGCAAACCTTCGAGACAAAAAATAGAGGACAGCGCCTGAACTGTGCTACATGACGTTCATTGGCACAGTAAAAGGAAATTTGCTTTATGAATTTACCACAACCAAGCAACGAGTGTTGCAAGAAGGTCCCGTAAAGTCTGTGTGCACACGTTCCCATGGTGATTGCGACTTAGTCCAAGCAGGGAATTTTTGTGGCGGGGCGGACTGATTTTCCAGACATGCGTGACAATGTGACGCCATCTGTTCTATTTGGGTTTCATACCCTGCCAAGTACAGTGTCGACGTGCTAACAGTTTCGCACGAACGATCCCCCAGTGTCCTTGTTGAAATAACTGGAACAATTATTTTTGCAAAGATTTGGGGATCAACATACGTCACTGTCCACCGTCGTTTTGAACAAGAATCACACCTTCCTGTGTACCGAGGCTATGCCGACGAGCAGTGTATCGGCCCACTGAAGAGATCTTTATGCTACGCAATTCCGAATCCTGAGCATCGATATGGCAACAAGATGCAGCAGAAACGTCAAAGTCTGTATCAGCGCCAATCGGAAGACGTGAAACTGCACCCGCATTGCCATGCTCAGCTGTCGAACAAGACACAACCTCGTACGGGTATTGGGAAAATAACAAAGCCCATCTTTGTATTTTTTGGCCAGTTCGTACAGGAACCGGCATCGTCGGATGAAGCACAACTGCAGAAACTTGTGATCCGTTACTAAGCAGAATTTTCTGTCATATAGGTAGTGGTGAAATTTGGTGACACCATACAATAGCCAAAGCCTCTTTCTCCATTTGTGAAAAGTTACACTTAGTTTTGGACAATACTTTTGATCCAAAAGCAATAGGTCGGTCTTTATCACCAATTCTGTGCGGAACCACAGCACTGATTCCGTAAGAGGAAGCGTCAACTTGCAATACAACTGGTTTGTCAGGAACAAAGTGAAATAAGCATCAATCAATGCATCTTTAAGTTCTTGAAATGCTACTTGGCACCCATATGTCCAAACAAAGTGGACATTCTTGAGACGCAATGGAACTGTGGTTTGTGCAGCATTCAGTAAGAACCGGATATAATAGCTTATTTTCCCTATGACTGCAATTCTGAGACATTGCGAGGAACTGGCAAATCTCGTATGGCTAACAAATGCGACTGAAGAGGATGAACACCTTGACTGTTTATGAAATGAGCAGAATACTGCAACTCAGGTGTGAAAAAATCACACTTGTCCAGTCTACACTTAAGTCTTGTATCAGACAACACACGAAACAAAGCAGGCGAATTTGCAGTATGTTCAGGTATATGACCTGCTACTACAATATCGTCCAAATAGTTTGAACAGTTTGGTACTTGAGCATTCAGTTGTTCCAAACACCGTAGGAATATGGTGGATGCGGAAGCACTGCTAAAAGGCAAACGCAAATATTTAAACTGGGCCGTCAGCAGTCCACCGCAGATTTTACGTCCTCTTCACACAGGGGCTGCTGCTGTAACGTTGTCGTCCTGGATGGAGGTCTGGTCAGTGTGTGATTGGCTGATCTCTTCTCACAGCCTTCCCTTCTCTATCGTTCCCAACTGGCGTGCTGGCGCTTGTCTTTACGCTGTAACAAAACCAAATTGAAATAGTTTCTGCTTCATAAGTCCTCCTGTTGTTGGTTATAGGTAACGGGGACCCAGATATAGAAGTTATTTTGGGAATCCTGCCATCCCCAGGCAAGTGCTTTGTTTGTGGGGTGCTCAACTGCACGGTCATCAGCGCCTTAAGGCAAGTGTGCTTGTTATATTCCGCTGACGTCAGCTTCACAACATTCAAATTCCCAAGGTCATTGCAGGAATCACCACATTCTACCATACTGAGGTCAAGGAGGGGAGGGGAGGGGAGTGGAGGGGAGGGATGGGGTGCGGAGAAGAGGGGTGGGGAGGGAAGGAAAAGGAAGGGAAGGGAAAAGAAGGGAAGGAAAGGAATGGGAAGAGGGAGGAAATGGAAGGGTAGAAGGGGGCTAGCACATATAACTCCCTTTCCGTGTCTGCAAATTTTGCAGGAAGCATACCCCACCCCATGTCCTGTGTGCTGTGTGATGTGTGCTCTGCAGTACTGACTTCCAAAAATTCATTTTAATGACTGACTCAAATATCAGCACATTGGCAACTTTGATTTTTAGCTATATTTCATTTGCCATGGATTACTGAAACGAGTAGATAGTATATTTCTCTATGATTAATTGAACACCAAGATATGATTAGAAAATATAATTAATGTAATAGGAATTCTTCTTTGTTGAAAACTAGTTTTTTTTACCTTGATTACAGTGACACAACATTAGAAAACGTAAATAAAAGCAAGTCCACCTTCACATCCTACTTGCCCCTTTCAGCAGAAGATTAGCGTGGTGGAAAACGAATCTTACTGGTTAAATAATTAGAAAATCAACATATGCTTGTAAAATATAAATAATGAAGTAGGAATTCATATTTGTTGAACATACCATACCATACCACAAAAAAACAGAAAACGCGAAATAATAACAAATCCGGTTTCACATCCGAGTTCCTCCTATCAATAGCAGATGGTTAAGCTCGATCTTAGTTCGATCTTTGTACTACACCAATAGATGGATCCAACATTAAAATCGTGCTGAGGTAGATGGCAGTACAATGAGTAAGTAGTTCTCATTGATACCAACAGATGGCTCTGCACTACGAAGCACTACTGAGCTAAGATGTTGCAGTACTCTAAAATCTCTGTAAAATATGTCGGAAGCGCAAAATATGCAATGTTTACACCGAATATTCAGGGCTTAGTTGAGATTATTACATGGAAAAAAACTGTAAGATTCAAATCAATTACTGAGTTGTCGCATTGTTGCAAAGAAAATAAGGAATAGAGTTATTTATTTTCCACATTAAGATGTCCGAAAAATTCTAAAATATCTTCAAACTACGCCAGCAGCGCTAAAAACGGGATGTTTACATAGCCAGTTGAGGGGAACTACAACCTTCAGACCACGATTTCGTACCGTCGCTAGTATATTGCTGCACAGTATATATATATATATATATATATATATATATATATATATATATATATATATATATATATATATACAAGTTTGCATTTTGGCGTAATAGCGTACGCGCACACTAGCCTTACTAGGTATGTGCGTACGCCAAAATGTCCAGCAAGGGTTGAGCAGCGACAGATTTGACTGGTATACGATTCTTCTTGTCTCCAGATGTTGTAGCAAATTCGATGTTCTCGATGTTTTTGTAGATTGTCTGTTTAGAACGGCGACGGCACCTCCTGTAAGGCATCTTGGCAGCGTTCAATGCAGTTGCCTGTGCAGCAGCAGCACCGCGACTGAGCCACTGCGCGGCGGTCGCTCGCTTATATAGACCTTCTGTGTTCTGTGGATGCCGACTTAAATTTAGTTTAGATATTAATGATTCGTTTGATCATGGTAACGGATGGTTTACTGTAGCCAGACATTGTGGGCGTACGCTATAACGCTCCGCTGGCAGTGTGAAATATTCAAAGTCCGACTCAAGGTGACGCCTTATCGGACTTCTATATAAGCGAGCGATCGCCGCGCAGCGGCTCAGTCGCGGTGCTGCTGCTGCATAGGCAACTGCATTGAACGCTGCCATGGTGCCGTACAGAAGATACCGTCGCCGTTCTAAACAGACAATCTACAAAACCATCGAGAACATCGAATTCGCTACAACATCTGGGGACAAGAAGAATCGTATACCAGTCAAATCTGTTGCTGCTCAAGCGTTCCTGGACGGACCGTCTGTTTTTTGTGGTTGTCGTCTTAATTTTAGTTTAGATATTAATGATTCTTTTGGTCATGGTAACGGGTGGTTTACTGTAGCTATTGTACGTGGAGGTACAGGAGTACCTAGTGTTGGTCGACTTGAAAGTTTTGTTGACAGAGACAATATTGCTTATCGTACCTATCATATGGCAGAACTCGCTAGAAAAGACTTTGGTAAATCAGCTTATATATCGATAAGCAATAATGTCTCTGTCAACAAAACAAAACATTATTTTGTAATACATTGTATGTATGCTTTACTCTACAATTGGAGCTAACCCACGCTAAACAGTCAACCTAACGTATTGTATAATGTAGCCCCAGCTTCCAAGCGAACCTTACGCTCCACCTATGAAAAACTTCACTGAACTACCGAAGACTGCTGGTTGTGTTAATTAGATTTATAGTGTAGTTTCATGCGATAGAATACGTAAAATGTGTATAAATTGATGGCGACAAAGCATATTTCACATACAGTGGTTGCGAGTAATAACGTAACGGGATAATTTAATGGTAAATTCCGCAGTTTGTTTCACAGAGTACCAAACAGCTACGGACAGTCTGTGCCACCGATGGTATTGTGGTGGAAAACGCTCCCCTGTTTTAATATAGCAATTCTGCCGGAGTCAGAGTAGTTTGTTACAGCCGTATGAAGGTAGAATATAGAAAAATTCGACCCAATGCTAGCAGCACTGACGGCGTCACAGCATACAAATACAGGAGGCAAGTTACGGGATTGGCTGCTGACATAGTGCTCTCAAACCATATCATTCAACAGTTTTTTTTCTTTTTGGGGTAGGGGTGGTCATCAATCACCTAATTGGTTTGATGAGTCCCACCGCGAATTCTTCTCACGTGGCACCCTTTTCATCCAGAATAGCAATTGCAACTTGTTGTTGTGGTCTTCAGTCCTGAGACTGGTTTGATGCAGCTCTCCATGCTACTCTATCCTGTGCAAGCTTCTTCATCTCCCAGTACCTACTGCAACCTACATCCTTCTGAATCTGCTTAGTGTACTCATCTCTCGGTCTCCCTCTACGATTTTTACCCTCCACACTGCCCTCCAATGCTAAATTTGTGATCCCTTGATGCCTCAAAACATGTCCTACCAACCGATCCCTTCTTCTAGTCAAGTTGTGCCACAAACTTCTCTTCTCCCCAATCCTATTCAATACCTCCTCATTAGTTACGTGATCTATCCACCTTATCTTCAGTATTCTTCTGTAGCACCACATTTCGAAAGCTTCTATTCTCTTCTTGTCCAAACTAGTTATCGTCCATGTTTCACTTCCATACATGGCTACACTCCAAACAAATACTTTCAGAAACGACTTCCTGATACACAAATCTATATTCGATGTTAACAAACTTCTCTTCTTCAGAAACGCTTTCCTTGCCATTGCCAGTCTACATTTTATATCCTCTCTACTTCGACCATCATCAGTTATTTTACTTCCTAAATAGCAAAACTCCTTTACTACTTTAAGTGTCTCATTTCCCAATCTAATTCCCTCAGCATCACCCGACTTAATTGGACTACATTCCATTATCCTCGTTTTGCTTTTGTTGATGTTCATCTTATATCCTCCTTTCAAGACACTGTCCATTCCGTTCAACTGCTCTTCCAAGTCCTTTGCCGTCTCTGACAGAATTACAATGTCATCGGCGAACCTCAAAGTTTTTACTTCGTCTCCATGAATTTTAATACCTACTCCAAATTTTTCTTTTGTTTCCTTTACTGCTTGCTCAATATACAGATTGAATAACATCGGGGAGAGGCTACAACCCTGTCTCACTCCTTTCCCAACCACTGCTTCCCTTTCATGCCCCTCGACTCTTATTACTGCCATCTGGTTTCTGTACAAATTATAAATAGCCTTTCGCTCCCTGTATTTCACCCCTGCCACCTTTAGAATTTGAAAAAGAGTATTCCAGTCAACATTGTCAAAAGCTTTCTCTAAGTCTACAAATGCTAGAAACGTAGGTTTGCCTTTTCTTAATCTTTCTTCTAAGATAAGTCGTAAGGTCAGTATTGCCTCACGTGTTCCAACATTTCGACGGAATCCAAACTGATCCTCCCCGAGGTCCGCATCTATCAGTTTTTCCATTCGTCTGTAAAGAATTCGCGTTAGTATTTTGCAGCTGTGACTTATTAAACTGATAGTTCGGTAATTTTCACATCTGTCAACACCTGCTTTCTTTGGGATTGGAATTATTATATTCTTCTTGAAGTCTGAGGGTATTTGGCCTGTCTCATACATCTTGCTCACCAGCTGGTAGAGTTTTGTCATGACTGGCTCTCCCAAGGCCGTCAGTAGTTCTAATGGAACGTTGTCTACTCCGGGGGCCTTGTTCCGACTCAGGTCTTTCAGTGCTCTGTCAAACTCTTCACGCAATATCGTATCACCCATTTCGTCTTCATCTACATCCTCTTCCATTTCCATAATATTGTCCTCAAGTACATCACCCTTGTATAAACCTTCTATATACTCCTTCCACCTTTCTGCCTTCCCTTCTTTGCTTAGAACTGGGTTGCCATCTGAGCTCTTGATATTCATACACGTGGTTCTCTTCTCTCCAAAGGTCTCTTTAATTTTCCTGTAGGCAGTATCTATCTTACCCCTAGTGAGATAAGTCTCTACATCCTTACATTTATCCTCTAGCCATCCCTGTTTAGCCATTTTGCACTTCCTCTCGATCTCATTTTTGAGACGTTTGTATTCCTTTTTGCCTGCTTCATTTACTGCATTTTTATATTTTCTCCTTTCATCAATTAAATTCAATATTTCTTCTGTTACCCAAGGATTTCTAGCAGCCCTCGTCTTTTTACCTACTTTATCCTCTGCTGCCTTCACTACTTCATCCCTCAGAGCTACCCATTCTTCTTCTACTGTATTTCTTTCCCCTATTCCTGTCAATTGTTCCCTTATGCTCTCCCTGAAACTCTGTACAACCTCTGGTTCTTTCAGTTTATCCAGGTCCCATCTCCTTAATTTCCCACATTTTTGCAGTTTCTTCAGTTTTAATCTACAGGTCATAACCAATAGATTGTGGTCAGAGTCCACATCTGCCCCTGGAAATGTCTTACAATTTAAAACCTGGTTTCTAAATCTCTGTCTTACCATTATATAATCTATCTGATACCTTTTAGTATCTCCAGGGTTCTTCCACGTATACAACCTTCTTTCATGATTCTTAAACCAAGTGTTACCTATGACTAAGTTGTGCTCTGTACAAAATTCTACTAGGCGGCTTCCTCTTTCATTTCTTAGCCCCAATCCATATTCACCTACTATGTTTCCTTCTCTCCCTTTTCCTACACTCGAATTCCAGTCACCCATTACTATTAAATTTTCGTCTCCCTTCACTATCTGAATAATTTCTTTTATTTCATCGTACATTTCTTCAATTTCTTCGTCATCTGCAGAGCTAGTTGGCATATAAACTTGTACTACTGTAGTAGGTGTGGGCTTCGTATCTATCTTGGCCACAATAATGCGTTCACTATGCTGTTTGTAGTAGCTTACCCGCATTCCTATTTTCCTATTCATTATTAAACCTACTCCTGCATTACCCCTATTTGATTTTGTGTTTATAACCCTGTAATCACCTGACCAGAAGTCTTGTTCCTCCTGCCACCGAACTTCACTAATTCCCACTATATCTAACTTTAACCTATTCATTTCCCTTTTTAAATTTTCTAACCTACCTGCCCGATTAAGGGATCTGACATTCCACGCTCCGATCCGTAGAACGCCAGTTTTCTTTCTCCTGATAACGACATCCTCCTGAGTAGTCCCCGCCCGGAGATCCGAATGGGGGACTATTTTACCTCCGGAATATTTTACCCAAGAGGATGCCATCATCATTTAATCATACAGTAAAGCTGCATGTCCTCGGGAAAAATTACGGCTGTAGTTTCCCCTTGCTTTCAGCCGTTCGCAGTACCAGCACAGCAACGCCGTTTTGGTTAATGTTGCAAGGCCAGATCAGTCAATCATCCAGACTGTTGCCCCTGCAACTACTGAAAAGGCTGCTGCCCCTCTTCAGGAACCACACGTTTGTCTGGCCTCTCAACAGATACCCCTCCGTTGTGGTTGCACCTACGGTACGGCCATCTGTATCGCTGAGGCACTCAAGCCTCCCCACCAACGGCAAGGTCCATGGTTCATGGGGGGGAATTGCAACTTACGTCCTCAATTATTTGCTGGATGTGTTCCAATCTCTGTCTTCGCCTATACTTTTTGCTTTTTACAGCTCCCTTTAATAATACTGAAGTTATTCCCTTATGTCTTAACAAATGTCCTCTCACCTGTCCCTTCTGGTCACTGTTCTCCATATATTTCTTTCCTCGCCGATCTGCGTAGAACTTCCTCATTCCTTATCTTATCAGTCCACCTAATTTTCAGTGTTCTTCTGTTGCATCACATATCAAAGGCTTCAATTCTTTCGTATTCCGGTTTTCCCACAGTCCATGTCTCATTACCGTACACCACAGTGTTTGGAACGTATATTCCCAGAATTTTTTTTTTAAATTTAAGGCCTGTGTTTGATACTAGCAAATGTCTGTTGGCCAGGAATGGCCTTTTTGCCAGTGCTAGTCTGATTTTTATGTCCTTGCTCCATCGATCATGGATCGTTCAGCTGATTAGGTAGCAGAATTCGTTAACGTCATCTACGTAGTGATCGCCAATGCTGATGTTAAATTTTCTGCTGTTCTCATTTCCGCTATTTCTCATTACTTTCGTCTTTCTCTGATTTACTCTCAGTCCATATTCTGTTCTCGTTACACAGTTCACTCCACTTAACACATTCCGTAATTCTTCTTCACTTTAACTGAGTATAGTAATGTCGTCAGTGCATCTTACCATTTATATCGTTGCACACTTAATTTTAATGTCACTCACATTTTATTTTCCCTCATTGCTTCTTCGACGTATAGATTGAGCAGTAGAGGCAGACGACTAAACACCTATCTCACACCCTTTTTAATCAGACCAGTTTGTCCTTGGTCTTCTAGTCTTATTCTTACCTGTCAGTTCTCGCATATGTTGTATGCCGCCCATCTTTCCCTATAGCCTGTCCCCGGTTTTATCAGAATTTAGAACATCTTATACCATTTTACACGGTCCAGCGCTTTTTACAGGTCGACAAATCCAATGAGTATGTTTTGATTTTTCTTCAGTCTTGCTTCGATTTTCAATAGCAATGTCAGAACTGCCTCTTGGTGGTTATACCTTTCCGAAAGCGAAGCTGATCATCATTTGACATCCTTAGATTTCTTTTCTATCCCTTAGTATTTTCGGAATTGTGTGGATGATGTTTTTCCGAAAATCTGATGGTATGTCACCAGTCTCATACGTTCTACATACCAACGTGCATAGCCCTATTCTTGCCACTTCCCCTAGTAATTTTATAAATCCCTTCTGCATTATTTGATCTTAAGTCGTCCAAAGCTCTTTTAAATTCTGATTCTGATACTGGATCACCTATCTTCTGTATATCAACTCCCGTTTCTTCTTCTAACACGTGATCAGGTAAGTCTTTTCCTTGTAGGGGCTTTCATTGTAGCCTTTCCACCTATCCGCTCTGCATTTAAGAGTGAAAAACACTTTTAATGATCCCGTCCTTGCTTTTAATTTCATCGAGGATTGTTTTGGTTGTTTTTCTTATCTATATCTGAGTTCGTCCTTTCTAGAGTCATTTCTTTTTCGATTTCTTAACATTTTTCTTGCAACAATTTTTCCTTAGATTCCTTACACTTTCTATTTACTTGGCTCCTAAGTGATGTGTATATCGGTATTACTGAATTTTTACTTCCTTCTTTCGTCGATCTGCTCAAGTATTTCTCCTGTTATCCATGGTTTCTTCTCAGTTACCGTTCTTGTACCTACTCTTTTCTTTCCAACTTCTGTGATTCCCGTTTTAGAGATGTCTGTTCCTCTTCAGCTGAATTTCCTACTGAGGTATTCCTTACCGCAGTATCTATAACCTGAGAGAACATCAAGCGTATCTCTTCATTTCTTAGTACTTCCGTATCCCATTTCTTCTGCACTGACTAGCCTTTTAAACTGCTGTACAATCTTGATCATTACTAAATTTTCACCTGAGACAATACCTGATTTTCGGTAAGACTTAAAATCCAATATCTTACTTCAGAGTCTCGGGCTGACCATGATACAATCTAACTACGATCTTCGTGTCCTCTCCACCTTGACGAAGCACTGTCCGCGCGGGTGTAGAGGCTTGCGGGAAGCTGAGGGCTATGTCGAAGGTAAAGGAACTACTGCCGGAAAGGCCTCAGCCAATGGATCAGACTAAGAGTGTCCCACAACGTCCCATCTTCCCTATCCACTCCTAGTCCTACCATATTCCCTGACCCAACCCAAGGTGGGATGCGAACCGTGCTGAGGGGTGCGTGGCACATGAGAAGATGTGTCGCAAACGGAGCCTCAGGGATACTGGGCCACCTCCCTGACTAATTAGCCTTACACCGCGTGAGGTATTCGTGGTGTGGGCTTCTAGATCCCCAAATCTCGTGGGACCAACATGGACCCGACTATAGAAAATAAAGAAAAAGAAACTGGGGGCAAATTGAGATCTCAGATACCAAAACATCGGGGACAAAACCGACAGAAGGCATTTCCACTGCTGAATCAGGGTCTAGACCTGAGCCAGAAGTGGGAACTGTAACCGAGAAGCTAGACCAGATTAAGATCAAAGGCTTGTCTGGGGCCCAGAGGAGGAAGCTCCTCAGGGAAGGAAAAGAATGGCTTCCTAAAAACAAGTGGAGAGAAGTAAAGGGACTAGAACCCAAGACCTCGAAGAAAAAACTGTCTCAGGTTGAAGGGGACACACAGACCCCTACAACATCAAAGACAGGCAGTAAGTGGATAAGGGAGGAATCAGAGATTCCCTCCTACCCTGGATAAGCGAGTCCAGAAAAAACTGAGGCAATAAATAGGGAAACAGACCTATAGTACTGCAGTATCGATTTTTAGGATGGCAGTTATCCAGTTATCCACTGGTGGCCATCACCTCACAGCAGGAGGGATTAGTAGATGGCCCTCTTTGAAAAGATTGGGGGTAGGGGGGACGCTGGCCCAGGTCCCAACTTCAGGAGGGTCTACTTAGATCATGGTGCACTCATTTTTGTCTGTGTGGGGGTGCACACAGTAGGATGGCTCAAGGACAAGGTGCCCATGATAACCCTGTGGGAAGATGCGAAGCTGCTGGTGAAGACGGCAGCGGAGCTTCTTAAGACCGCAAAGATATCATTATGGGTACCTAAGATTCTTAAGGAAGTCTCTCCCAAGACTCTGTTTAGGAAAATAGGGGCCCAGAACCCGAAAGTCCCGCCAGAAGACTGGAGAGTGATTAACCAGAAGGTTGCTCCGGAAGGACGAACCCTGGTGGTGAAGGTTGGTGAGAAGTCCCTGGAGGCGATGCGGGAGCAGGACCTGAAACTGTTTTTATGGGTCTCGCAGGTCACTGTCAGGGTTCTCAAAGACCTCAAAGATGGCAGTGAGACGGAGCCTGGAGGTGCTACAGATTAATCTGCAGCACAGTAGAGGGGCCTCTACTGCCCTGAGTCGCTGCCTGGGGAGTCAGGAAGTGATGCAAGAACCCTGTTTATACAAAGGGGGTGTATCGGGCCTCGGAGGCACTGAAGGTATGCTGATCTATGCTAGGAATCTAAGAAACTCCAGAACATGCATCTATGTTAAAAATGGTATTTCTTTCATGCCAAGGGTGGATTTCTGCTCTAGGGACTTAGTGACCATCAAAATGCAGCAATGTGAGGAAGGTATCACGAGGGAAATTATTATGGCCTCAGCATACCTTCCTTACGAAGACAGTTCTCCCCCTCCCATGGAGGTGAGGATACTGGTAGAGACTTGCCATCAGCAAGGTAACCAATTGCTGGTGGGATGCGAAGCCAATGCCCAAAACCTAGTGTGGGGCAGCAAGGACACCAACAGTAGAGGTGAGTATGTACATGAATTTCTCTTAGCTAACAACTTAGAGGTTCTGAACAGGGGCAATGAACCTACATTCAGGAATAGCAGAAGGGAAGAAGTGATTGACATAACATTTGGTTCCATGACGATGGGTAGCTACGTCAAACAATGGCAAGTGGTGTTGGAACCATCCTCATCGGACCACATGTACATTAAATTCAGGGTTGAAATGGGAAACAGACAGACCATGACTTAGAGGAATCCCAGGAAAACAGACTGGTAGACATATAGGAGGGACCTTGACTTAGACTCATCGGAAATTAAAACCACGATAAGGAAGCCGGTAGAATTTGAGGAAGTAGCAGAGGCTGTCACTTCTGCCATAGTGTCCTCATATCAGGACAACTGCACTATCACGAGGAAGTGCACAAATACAAGTGTTCCTTGGTGGAATAACAAACTGGAAACGCAAAAACTGTTTAATATTGCGAGATGTATAGGACAATGGGCTAAATATGGTGAGGCACTTGTTAATTGCAATCTTGTAATAAGACAAGCAAAGGTGGCATCCTGGAAGGCGTTCTGTGAGGAAGTCGAGGGCACAGCTGCACAAACCAGACTTCACAAGATTATCACTAGAGTACCAACCAATCCAGGAAGTACGTTGAGGAAGGAGGGTGGGGAATATACAAAGACAGCACATGAGACGTTGGAATTGCTCCTCAAAACTCACTTTTCTCAATATGTTCTGCCGGATATGACAGACCAGTAGCTGACCCCAGAGAGACAATGGTTCCCAGGCACTCGAAGAGAGGACTGGGAATTGGCCAAGGAGTGTGTGAACTTCAACAAAATCCAGTGGGTGGCGAGACCATTACAACCGTTCAAGTCACCTGGCCCAGATGGAATTTTTCCAGCTCTCCTGCAACAGGCAGTAGGAAAGCTTATAAGAGATCTATACAGGCTATTCAGGGTTAGATTAACAGTATGAATCATTCCCAGTGCTTGGAGGGCAGTGAAGGTTGTCTTCATCCCAAAAACAGGGAAATTGATCATACCAAGGCCCTCCTTCATCCTCAAAAGATTGGAAAAACTGGTTAATGTATATGTTGGGGAGAGGAGGCTAAGTAGGGTCCCTCTACACCTGTACAACACGCATACCAACCAGGTAAATCATGTGAGACAGCTCTCCAACAACTTGTTGGAAGGTGTAAAAAGCACTTCACTTCCAAGAAATAGCCCTCTGCATCTTCCTGGTTATCGAGTGGGCCTTCAGTAACACGACCTCCCATTCCATGGTAAGGGCAGCAGAGGTGCATGACCTGGGAACCACTATATGTAGGTGGACCAGGACCATGCTTAGTGGAAGGAAGGTAGATGCTACAATGAAGAATGAAATTATGGTAATTAAGACCACTAGAGGAAGACCATTAGGAGGAGTTTTGTCTCCTCTATTGTGGAATCTAATGGTGAACTAACTAATTGAGGAACTAAATTCCTGACAATGCTTCTGCCAAGGATACGCAGATGACCATGTCATAGTAATACTTGGCAAATTCACTGACACAGTCTGGTATATGACACAAGGAGGGTTGGACATTGTGCCAAAATGGTGCATTAAACAGGATCTGAGATTTAATCGTAAGAAGATTGTTGTGGTGCCATTTACAAGAAGACATATTCAGCATGCTAGTTAGAATCCAAAGCTCTTCGATGAAACTCTACCTGTGAAGGGGACAGTGAAATATCTAGGGGTAACCTTGGATGAGAAGCTAACTTCGATCCCACATATAACAGTATTTGCTTCAAGGCAAAATGTACATTAGTGAGTACTAGAAGGGCTTATGGCAAAAACTGGGGCCTAAGCCCCAGGGGTATGCACTGGATATACACTACAGTGGTTAGACCTAGGATTTCCTATGGGGGCTGTAGTGTGGTGGAATAAGACAGAACAGCGGGTTGCTGCTAAAGAGCTTCCTAAGGTGCAGAGTTTGGCCTGCTTAGCCATATCAGGCGCAATGAGCAGCACACCAACCGCTGGAATGGAAGCCATGCTGGATATGCCTCCACTTCACCTTTGGGTTAAGATAGAGGCCGCAGCTGGGGCATGCAGACTTAAAACTGGCCAAAACTCGGTCTCATTCGGATATCCGGAATCACACACTAACCTAATGAGTGAGGTATAGGTATGGCTGGGGAAATGCCTGCCGACTTGATAATAGCTGCCAACTGCTTCGACAATCTTTATACCATAATAATTGGAAGCAGTGAGAGAAAAGAGTTCGACACAGTACGGGGGAAAGCCGAAATTACTGCAATCAGGGCATGCGTGGAGGAGAATATGCGTAGGTGCTACAATGACCGTAGCATCTAGATCTATTCAGACTGCCAGGCAGCCATGAAATCATTGGCAGCTCCTGCAACAAGATCTAAGATTGTTGCAGATTGCCACAGGGCTCTGGTGGAGCCAGGGGCAAGCACTAGGGTGAACCTAGTATGGGTACCTGGATACTTAGGGATCTGTGGCAGTGAACAAGCCGATAGATTGCTCATGATGGGGGCAACAACTCCATTTGTTGGACCGGAACCTGTCTTGACAATCACCAAGGCTATGATCAAATTAGAACTACGGAACTGGCTTAGGAAACAGCACGTAGGATATAGGACCAAGGTCCATAAACAAAAACATGGTGAGGTAATGATGTCCAAGCCATGTTTTAAAAGAAGCTCTGTAATCCTGGCATTGAACAGGAAAGAGATCAAACTCATGACTGGACTGATGAGCGGCTATGGGAACTTCAAAAACCACTTACACACAATGGGTATAACGGAAGGGGACCCTAAATGTAGGATCTGTGATGAGGGTGAAGAAACTGCATCACACCTAATCTTCGAATGCATGACATTGAAGAGTAAAAGACAACTAGACCTGAAAAAATTGTGTCTAACAAAAAATGGTAGAGGGCCTTCTTGCACTATTTAAGGGCACCGGTTGGCTTTGCCAGATATACTGGGAGCGAAACCGCACAATAAATCTAGTTTCGGTGCGGACAGTCGCCGGTTAGACTTAAACTGTTTTAGCTCTCCTGTTAAAATCAATCAATCAATCAATCAATAAAGATACTCGTGTACCTCCCGGCCTAATCCAAGTATACCTCCTGTAGTTCTTGAATGGAGTACCTGGTATTTGTTACAGAACGGAATTGTTCTTTTTACCCTGCCGTTCCTACTAGTAAGCCTATGCTCTCCCGCAATTTTTTCTTTTACTCCCTTCCCTAATACCGCATTCCAATCCCCGATGAGTATTAAATTTTCATATTCCTTTACATACTGAATACCCGTTCAATATCATCATAACCATTCTCTATCTTTTCATCCTCTATTTGCGGCATCATCGTATATACCTGAACTATTGCTGTTAGTGATGATTTGCTGTCGATTCTGATGAGGACAACCCTATGACTCAACTATTCACAGTAACTCACTTCCTCTCCTACCTTCCGATTCCTAACGAGTCCTGAGTCGTTTTCGAGATATTTTATTGTCTCAAGTTAAAATAGGTACCCTGTACATGATACTAATGTTTGATGGCCAGTAAATACTGTAGTTGTAGTTAGAACATTAGTCCAGAGACTGGTTTGACACAGCTCTCCATACTGCTCTATACTGTCCAAGCTTCTTCATCTGCAAGTGCCTACTGAGACTTATATCCTCCTGAATCTGCTTAGTGTATTCATCTCTTGGTCTCCCTCTACGATTTTTACCCTCCAAGCTTCCCTCCAATACTAAATTTATGATCCCTGGATGCCTCAGAACCTGTTCTACCAACCAATTCCTTCTTCTAGTCGCCGGCCGCGGTGGTCTCGCGGTTAAGGCGCTCAGTCCGGAACCGCGCGACTGCTACGGTCGCAGGTTCGAATCCTGCATCGGGCATGGATGTGTGTGATGTCCTTAGGTTAGTTAGGTTTAAGTAGTTCTAAGTTCTAGGGGACTGATGACCACAGATGTTAAGTCCCATAGTGCTCAGAGCCATTTGAACCTTCTTCTAGTCACGTTGTGCCACAAATTCCTTTTCTCCCCAATTCTATTCAGTACCTCCTCATTAGTTTCGTGATATTCCCATCTAATCTTCAGCATTCTTCTGTACCACCACATTTCGAAAGCATCTATTCTTTTCTTATCTAAGCTATTTATCTTCCATGTTTCACTTCCATACATGGCTGCACTCCATACAAATACTTTCAGAAACGGCTTCCTGACACTAATATCTAAATTCGATGTCAACAAACTTCTCTTCTTCCGAAACGCTTTCCTTGCTATTGCCATTCTTCAATTTAATCCTCTCTACTTCGACCATCATCAGTTATTTTGCGCCCCACATGGTAAAACTCATTTACTACTATAAGTGTCTCATTTCCTAATCTAATTCCCTCAGCATCACCTAATTCGACATCATTCCATTATCCTCCTTTTCCTTTTGTTGATGTTCATCTTATATCCTCCTTTCAAAACAATGTCCATTCCGTTCAAATGCTCTTCGAGGTCCTTTGCTGTCTCTGACAGAATTACAATGTCATCGGAAAATCTCAAAGTTTTTATTTATTCTCCATAGATTTTAATTCCTACTCCTAACTTATCTTTTGTTTCCTTTACTGCTTGATCAACTCCTTTCCCAACCACTGCTTCTCTTTCATGCCCCTCGACTCTTATAACTGCCATCTTGTTTCTCAACAAATTGTAAATAGCCTTTCGCTTCCTGTATTTGACCCTCTCACCTTAGGAATTTGAAAGAGAGTATTCCAGTTAATATTGTCAAAAGCTTTCTGTAAATCTACAAATGCTAGAAAAGTAGGTTTGCCTTTGCTTAATCTGTTGTATAAGATAAGTCGTAGGGTTGGTATTGCCTCACGTCTTCCAACATTTCTACGGAATCAAAACTGATCTTCCCCGAGGTCGGCTTCTACCAGTTTTTCCGTTCGTATCTAAGGAATTCGTATTAGTATTTTGCGGCCGTGATTTACTAAACTGATAGTTCAGTAATTTTCACACCTGACAACACCTGCTTTCTTTGGGATTGGAATTATTATACTCTTCTTAAGTATGCGGGTATTTCGCCTGTCTCATACATCTTGCTGTCCACCCCTGATAGGTGAGTGGTGGCTGCACGGTAGCTCAGCATGTTCGGTCAGAGAGTTGGCTGTTTTATGTAATAAAAAAACTGAGTAAAAGGATCAACAACGAATTTCAACGAATATCATGTGACGTCCGCTTCGAGCAAATGCAACGAACCATAACGATCAAAGAGGGAAAAAAAAGAGTGGTCTGCACGACGGAATGTCATGCCTAACGGCCCGAGCTCGATTCCCGGCTGGGTAGGAGATTTTTTCGGCTCAGGCACTGGATGCTGTGTTGTCCTTATCATCATCATTTCATACCCATCGAGACGCAAGTCGGCGAAGTGGGATCGACTAGAAAGACTTGCACTAGGCGGACGGTCTACCCACCCGACTGGAGGCCCTAGCCACACGACATTTCCATTTCCGTACAACTAGCTCAGCAGATGGTACAGTTGTGTCAGGGCTGGCTCTCCCAGGGCTATCAGCAGTTCCAATGTAATTTTGTCTACTCCCGGAGCCTTGTTTCGACAGGTCATTCAGTGCTCTGTCAAACTCTTCACACAGTATCATATCTCCCATTTCATCTTCATCTACATCCTCTTCCATTTCCATAATATTGTCCTCAAGTACATCGCCGTTGTATAGACCCTCTATATACGCCTTCCACCCTTCTGCTTTCCCTTCTTTGCTTAGAACTGGGTTTCCATCTGACCTCTTGATGTTCATACAAGTGGTTCTTTTTTCTCCAAACGTCTGTTTAATTTTCCTGCAAGCAGCATCTATGTTACCCCTAGTGATATATACTAAACACATTTATTTCATTTCATTATTTGTTGACGATTACAGTGCATAGGAAATCTTACAAGTTTATTGTCCTGACACCTTTGTAATGAATTCAAAGTTAAAACGCGTAATCTGCTCAGCTGGTGCAATTCTGAAGTGGCGCGGCGCTGAAGCGTTGTCAGTTAGACCAGCGGCCTCCGCCGGCCCTGCTGAGCCGGGGCAGGGCGCAACTTTCACTCAGGCGCTGCTCGGCTCGTGAGCCGGGCTCGGGGCGCTCATACCAGCGCAGCTGCCCTCGCCTCTGCCGCTGCCTCGCACCCCCCCCCCCTCCCACCCCTGCCCCCACCTCCCCTCCCCCTGCCCCTTGTTTTGTACGAGATTCTTCTAATTGGCCTAATAACCGCCAGCGCGCCTCACTTAAGGGCCTCTCATTTGGCGGCCCCGTGTTTGCATGCAAATGCTATGAGATACGAGAGCGCCGGCCTTTGTGCGCCCTGCAGCGCGGCGTATGGGCGCCGCCTCAGCCCTTCAGCCCTTCAGCCCTTCAGCTGTGCACGGCTGGCGGGACGCGGAGCTGCAACACCTCCCGCCAGAACACGCCGCCGTCTGCTCCTTTTACCCGCCGCACCGCGGACTAATTAGATAGCACTGCCCTGCTCGGATACGGCCGCACCCGTCGTTTAGTTCCCAAATGTACCGGCAGTCCGCTGATACTCGACGCGGTCTACTGACGCACCGGAATTGGTAATTGAATAGCTGGTGGTCTGCGTGCATGTAGACATAGAGAACGCCAAGGAAGTCTGACCCGCGCGCAGTAGTGCAAAAAATATGAAACGACGAATTGCTACACCTAAATACACTCCTGGAAATTGAAATAAGAACACCGTGAATTCATTGTCCCAGGAAGGGGAAACTTTATTGACACATTCCTGGGGTCAGATACATCACATGATCACACTGACAGAACCACAGGCACAAAGACACAGGCAACAGAGCATGCACAATGTCGGCACTAGTACAGTGTATATCCACCTTTCGCAGCAATGCAGGCTGCTATTCTCCCATGGAGACGATCGTAGAGATGCTGGATGTAGTCTTGTGGAACGGCTTGCCATGCTTTTCCACCTGGCGCCTCAGTTGGACCAGCGTTCGTGCTGGACGTGCAGACCGCGTGAGACGACGCTTCATCCAGTCCCAAACATGTTCAATGGGGGACAGATCCGGAGATCTTGCTGGCCAGGGTAGTTGACTTACACCTTCTAGAGCACGTTGGGTGGCACGGGATACATGCGGACGTGCATTTTCCTGTTGGAACAGCAAGTTCCCTTGCCGGTCTAGGAATGGTAGAACGATGGGTTCGATGACGGTTTGGATGTACCGTGCACTATTCAGTGTCCCCTCGACGATCACCAGAGGTGTACGGCGAGTGTAGGAGATCGCTCCCCACACCATGATGCCGGGTGTTGGCCCTGTGTGCCTCGGTCGTATCCAGTCCTGATTGTGGCGCTCACCTGCACGGCGCCAAACACGCATACGACCATCATTGGCACCAAGGCAGAAGCGACTCTCATCGCTGAAGACGACACGTCTCCATTCGTCCCTCCATTCACGCCTGTCGCGACCACTGGAGGCGGGCTGCACGATGTTCGGGCGTGAGCGGAAGACGGCCTAACGGTGTGCGGGACCGTAGCCCAGCTTCATGGAGACGGTTGCGAATGGTCCTCGCCGATACCCCAGTAGCAACAGTGTCCCTAATTTGCTGGGAAGTGGCGGTGTGGTCCCCTACGGCACTGTGTAGGATCCTACGGTCTTGGCGTGCATCCGTGCGTCGCTGCGGTCCGGTCCCAGGTCGACGGGCACGTGCACCTTCCGCCGACCACTGGCGACAACATCGATGTACTGTGGAGACCTCACGCCCCACGTGTTGATCAATTCGGCGGTGTGTCCACCCGGCCTCCCGCATGCCCACTATACGCCCTCGCTCAATGTCCGTCAACTGCACATACGGTTCACGTCCACGCTGTCGCGGCATGCTACCAGTGTTAAAGATTGCGACGGAGCTCCGTATGCCACGGCAAACTGGCTGACACGGGCGGCGGCGGTGCACAAATGCTGCGCAGCTAGCGCCATTCGACGGCCAACACCGCGGTTCCTGGTGTGTCCGCTGTGCCGTGCGTGTGATCATTGCTTGTACAGCCCTCTCGCAGTGTCCGGAGCAAGTATGGTGGGTCTGACACACCGCTGTCAATGTGTTCTTTTTTCCATTTCCAGGAGTGTATGTTGGTGGCTACATCTGTATCCATCCTCACTAGCGACAATGCGGAACAGCTACGCTTGCAAATATCCCACGGTCTTACTGGGGCCGTTCAATCGAAGAAAGAGAAAAGAGCTGCCACTCGAGTACTACGGAATGATCCTGATATAGTCATTATACCTGTGGACATAAAAAATGCCACTGTACTATCTCCGCTGTCGGAGCACAACTGCAATACGTACAACTTACTTTAGTATCCACCATACTGTAAATTGAAAGAGACCCAACCAACAAAGTAAAGAGGAACACCATCGAGCTTCTGTGACAGAAGCACCACAAATATGGAGAGCTTTTTTGTGTATGTCTTCATACACAGCAGTAAGGAGAGGTGGGCTATAGAATGTTGCGACATCTATCGTTGTAGGGAAGCTGGACAGGAGCAGAAATGATTAGCGAACAAGTTAAGACAGAAAGATTTACTTAACTTCTATTGGTCCAAAGAAACGAAGTAAGAAGGCTCATTACAAATAATGAAGCAAGAAACAGAGTCAACATATTAACCAGGATGAGGCTCTATGGACTAAACATGGACGATGGCGTCACAGCGTAATCTAGGTGTCGTCTGTGTAGCATCACGTAGCGGAGAGGCTCCAACTGCGAGAGGGCTATCTAGCTGCCATCGCCTGTTCTGCATGATGGCTGCAGAAAGCGCTCCTATTCCAGAGCCGCTGGAGGCATGGCTCAGCAGGTGCGCACCGCTGGATCTGCCAGATCCCACACGACCGTTATCAGCGTCAGACAGGAACTTGTAATTCCACTGCCAAACGTACTACGCCCGTAAAGTGTTATCGCTGTATGATACCACAGGTTACACTTAAATAATAGTATTATTAAATTAATAAAATTTGAAGGGAGCTAGTCAGATAATAAAATTTTAATTTGCTAACTAGTTTAGATTCGAGGAACTTTATGGCCATATTTTCGTGCCAAATTTTATTCGATTGAGCAAGGAGAGCCATCAGTAACAACCCCAAGTTCAGATGTCACTTTACCCAAAGTTTCAGTCTGATTTATCATTAAATCATTAATTGAAATCTGCCAAATGGTAGGTAATGAGAAGCAGCCATTGCAAGTTTGAACATGGGTACCCCTCTCCCACACACCTTGATTGCCAACCAAATGCACTTCCACCTATTAAGATGTTGTATGTGTTTTGTACAGTAATTGGTACTACAATTCGTCAATATTTTCCTTTCTCGATCTGTCTCAAAAACAACTGCTTTTTCTTTCACTTGTCTGGCCACTTGCTATGTTAGTTTGTTGAACCGACCATCATCATTCTCATTTCTTTTCGGCTGGGCATTAATTACAGTTACTATCATGTTTCGGAGCAAAACCCACGGCTGCAAGTAAGTGCTGAACCCAACGGCCGACAGTTTCAGGAAATGACCAGTTCGTTTCCTGTTAACGGATCCTGGTTGGTACGGACAAATAGGTAGGTAACGATAGCTGTGACGGAGAACCCGACTACGTGCTCGCCCACACTTTCTAAGCAGCAGCAAACTTCTCCCCAGGGCAGACAAGCTCATTGCTTCCACTGTTGTCATACATTTGATCATTCGACTGCCGGCCATTGTGGCCGTGCGGTTCTAGGCGCTTCAGCCTGGAATCGCTTGACCACTACGGTCGCAGGTTCGAACCCTGCCTCGGGCATGGATGTGTGTGATGTCCTTAGGTTAGTTAGGTTTAAGTAGTTCTAAGTTCTAGGGGACTGATGAGCACAGATCTTAAGTCCCATACTGCTCAGAGCCATTTGAACCATTTAGTCATTCGACTGCCTTTACCGACAGGTTTTACGCAACCCGCAACGCCTTCTGAAACCGCGCATATTTTCATTGTTCCTAGATCGTTACATCTACATCTCCATGGATACTCTGCAAATCACATTTAAGTGCCTGGCAGAGGGTTCATTGGGCCACCTTCACAATTCTCTATTATTCCATTCTCGCATAGCGCGCGGAAAGAACGAACATTTGTATCTTTCCGTGCGAGCTCTGATTTCCCTTATTTTATCGTGGTGATCGTTCCTCCCTATGTATGTCGCTGTCAACAAAATATTTTCGCATTCTGTGGAGAAAGTTGGTGATTGGAATTTCGCGAGAAGATTCCGCCTCAACGAAAAACGCCTTTGTTTTAATGTTGTCCAGCCCAAATCCTGTATCATTACTGTGACACTCTCCCCCATATTTCACGATAATACAAAACGTGCTGCCCTTATTTGAATTTTTGCGATGTACTCCGTCAGTCCTATCTGGTAAGGATCCCACACCGCGCATCAGTATTCTAAAAGAGGACGCACAAGCGTAGTGTAGGCAGTCTCCTTAGTAGGTCTGTTACATTTTCTAAGTGTCCTGCAAACAAAACACAGTCTCTGGTTAGCCTTTCCCACAACATTTTCTATGTGCTCCTTCCAATTTAAGTCGTTTGTAATTGTAATACCTAGGTATTTAGTAAAAATTACGGCTTTTAGATTAGATTGATTGATCGAACTTTAACGAGTTCCTTTTAGCACTCATGTGGATGACCTTACACTTTTCATTATTTAGGGTCAACTGCCACTTTTCGCACCATTCAGATACTTTTTATCGTTTTGCACTTTTTTTATCTTCTGATGACTTCATTAGTCGATAAACAACAGCGTCATCTGCAAACAACCGAAGATGGCCGCTGAGATTGTCTCCCAAATCGTTTATATAGATAAGGAACATCAAAGGGCCTATAACACTACCTCGGGGAACGCCAGAAATTACATCCGTTTACTCGATGACTTTTCTTCAGCTACTACGAACTGTGAAATCACAAATTCAGTCACATAACTGAGGGAAATACGGTATCGATCTGAAATCCCTTGTCAATAGCACTCAACACTTCATGAGAATAAAGAGCTAGTTGTGTTTCACAGGAACGATCTTTTCCTAAACACATGCTGGCTGTGTGTCAATAGACCGTTTTCTTAGAGGTAATTCATAATGTTCGAACACTATAGATGTTCCATAATCCTGCTGCATATCGGCGTTAACGGTATTCGCCTGTAACTTAGTGGATTAATGCTACTACCTTTCTTCAATATTGGTGGGACCTGTGCATCTTTACAGTCTTTGGGTACGGATCTTAGGTCGATCAAACGATTGTATATGATTGTCAAGTATGGAGCTAATGCATCAGAATACTCCGAAAGGAATCTGTTTGGTATACAGTCTGGACCAGAAGGCTTGCTTTTATTAAGTGATTTAAGTTGCTTCACTACTCTGAGGATACTTACTTCTACGTTACTCATGTTGGCAGCTGTTCTACATTCGAATTCTGGAATATTTACTTCGTCTTTTTTTGTGAAGGCATTTCGGAAGGCTGTGTTTAGAAACTCTGCTTTGGCAGCACTGTCTTCGATAGTATCTCCATTGCTATCGCGCAGAGCAGGCATTGATTGTTTCTTGCTGCTAACATACTTCACATACGACCAGGAATCTTGGAGATTTTGCGTCTGTTTAAATTTGGCATGTTTGTTTCGTTGTTTCTGCACCTGTGTTCAAACGAGTTTTGTGTACCAAGGAGGATCAGCTCCATCGTTTGTTGATTTATTTGATATAAATCTCTCAATTGCTGCCGATACTATTTATTTGAATTCAAGCCACATCTGGTCTACACTTATATTATTAATTTGGAATGAGTGTAGATTGTCTCTCAGGAAGGCGTCAAGTGAATGTTTCTTTGCATTTTGAATAGGTGTATGTTTCGCTCAATTTTCGAGGATTTGGGGATTGCAATAGCCAATCTCGGTATGACAACCCTGTGTTCACTAATACCTGAATCAGTTTTGATGCTCGTTATTAACTCACGATTATTTGTTGCTAAGAGATCAAGTGTGTTTTCACAACCATTTACTATTCGCGTGGGCTCATGAACTAACTGTTCGAAATAATTTTCAAGAAATGCGTTTATCACAATTTCGGATGATATTTTATGCGTACCTCCGGAATGAAACGTGTATTTTCGCCAACATATGGAGGGTAAATTAAAGTAACCATCAACTATTATCGTATGAGTCGGGTAAGTATTTTAAATCAAACTCAAGGTTTCTTTGAACCTTTCAGTAACTATCTTATGAATTGGGAGGTTGGTAAAAGGATCCAATTTTTATTTTATTCCGGTTGCCAACAATGGCCTCTGCCCATACTAACTCACAGGAAGTATCTATTTCGCGACAAGTTAAACTACTTCTAAGAGCAACAAACACGCCACCGCCAACCGTGTTTAGCCTATCGTTTCGGAACACCGCTAGGTTCTTTGCAAAAGTTTCGGCTGAGCGTATATCTGGCATTAGCCAGCTTTCAGTGCTATAACGATTTGAGCATCAGTGCTTTCTATTAGCGCTTAGAGCTCTGGTACTTTCCAATTACAGCTACGACAGTTTGCAACTGTTATACCATTGACTCCTATATCTACGGTCTCCCTGTGTTCGGTCTGCACCCTTCGTGACTGAAGCCCTTCTTGTTTTTTCCGGGACCCTCTAACTTAAAAAACTACCTAGTCCAAGCTACACAGCCCCTGCTACCCGTGTAGCCGCCTCCTGCGTATAGTGGACACCTGACCTATTCACGAAACCTGAAACCTAACCACCCTTTGGCGCAAGTCGAGGAATCTGCAGCCTACCCGGTAGCAGAACCGTCTGACCCTCTGATTCAGACCCTCCACTCGGCTCTGTACCAGAGGTCCGCAATCGGTCCTGCCGACTATGCTGCAAATGGTCTGCTCTGCTTTCATCTTACACGCAAGACTGGCAGCCTTTACCACTTCTGTTAGCTACTCGAAACCAGAGAGAATCTCTTATGATCCAAAGTGACACACATCGTTGGTACCGACGTGAGCAACCACCGGCAGTTGGCTGCACCCTGTACTCTCCATGGCATCCGGGAGGACCCTTTTCACATCTGTAATGACTCCACCCGGTATGCACACGGAGTGCACATTAGGTTTTCTTACCCTTCTTGTCAGCCAAGTCCCTAAGAGGCCACATAACGCGCCTAACTTTGGAGCTCCCAACTACCAATAATCCCACCATCTGTGATTGCCCGGATCTTGCAGGCTGAGTGGTTTCCTCTGAAACAGGACAGGCGACAGCATCTGGCTCAGCGACAGTGTCAGCCACAGACAGCACGTTGAAACTGTTTGCCAGACAAACCGGGGAGGCCTTACCTGCGGCCTTCTGGGAAGTCTTTGGCCTGGGGCGACCTCCCACTCGACCACAGGAGACACAGGTGAGGGGCCAGCCTCAGTGCGAGTAGTAACTGGGTTGGCCACCGGTGAGGACCGATCGGCGGACTCGGACGTGCTGGACGTCCATTGGATCCCGACAGCCGGCCCACAACAGTGGTGCCCATCCACTGCAGCCCCAAGCTGTGTAACCGAAGCCATCACAGCCTGAGGCTGAGAGCGAAGTGTCACCAACTCGGCTCGCATCCGCACACAACAATCGCAGTCCCTGTCCATACTAAAGACCGTGGAAAACTAAACTATGCAGATAAATGGACTAACGGCACGTGCTGCGCAACTCTACTGTAGACCCTCACGAAAACGCAGGGACTGCGTCTAATAATACGCAAATATTAAAAAACCTAATTACCGAAGCACTAAGGTGAAACTACATAATTCGCCCCTGATTAGGAGCTTGTAATATGTCACAAAATCGGTTTACTTTCAGACGTAAACGAAATCGCGAGATCTGTGGCTATCAGATATTAAATTTACACGCAGAAACTCAAGAAACTAAACAGGTGATATAATAATATTCGCTCCTGGTTTAGGAACTCGTAAATGTCACAAAAGCGGTTACTTCCCTGTTGCTGCGTCTGTCTCGGTCGGCTACTAATGCCTTACTGCTGTTGACGTTCAAGAACAAAAACTCAGCTATTCTTTTATGCATCTCTTACTTTTATACCACTCTTAAATAGTTTTACTCTTTTCTGGTGGACTTTATAGTATTAAAAAATAGGAAAAATAAGTAGAGGAATTTCTGTAGTTTTTTTGATCTACGTTTTTGTGCCATTTATATCCTAGAAATATTCCCCACAGGATAATCCCAGTTAAACACAGGTATCGTTCTGTGTGTTCTCTATCGCATTTTTAAGGCCTCAACCTTCTTTTTTCAGTGTAGATTACAATATCACACGTGTATCGTATTTTTGGACCAGCCGTGTCATATTTAAGAATTTCATTCCACAAAGTGGTACACACTGTTTTTTCTAGTCTACATTTGTAACTTTAAGTTGTTAAACGCAGTGTCATCTTAAAGCAGCTTGTTCTCTCTAGCATTAACATTTTTTTCCTGACAGCTGCACATTTTGTTTCAATAAGACGGACTAATTTTGTGATATAGTATCATATTTAGGTCAATTTATCCCAGAGATTTTCTCATCCCCACTAATATTCAATTTAAATTCTCAAACTCCTAAGGAACCTCAATGATTCTTTCCACAAAAAGAAGCTATATTCGTTACTAAAAGGTTATCCCTGCAGAAATCAGGCATCATTCAAATTCCTCTCTTACAAAACCGTATTACCGTATCTATTTTCTAAGAAAGATTGTCATTCTTCTAAGCTTCAGTTTATCAGCAATCCCCTTCAGATAGATACAAGTTACATTATTTAAAACTTGCCTACTAAAGTCACACATATAACGGTTCACTCAGTTGCCCGTTTTCTTATCGTTCTAATCTCTCCGTCTATAAGCCTACTTACTCCGACGGATCTAAACTTGAGTAGGTGTTGAAGTCAATCACCCATTAAAATATAACATCCAACCAAATTTTTCCTGTGAGCTTCACGTTGTAACAGTCACAAGATGTACTTTTACTAAATCGTATGCACTAATTTCTTTGGCTCTTCATCATATCAGAGCAATATGTCACCTCATTGGACTTGCATTCAGACTTCTTTTCTACATAGGACAAACGAAATATACAATCTTTTCAGGTCCACATGTGAGGAACGCAACTCTTTGTACATCTATTTATTTCGCGCATAGGGCGTGACAGCTACACAACGCTCTGTCCATTTTCCATGCAAAGGGCGTGATAGTTATGCAACGTTCTGTCCATCAAGGTAGTATTTTAATGGCAATGTTATGTAGTTTTAGAAGAACTGCCTAATCTATAGATATTCACTCAAAATAATTGCAATTCCGAATTGTTTGCCCGTACAATGCTTCGAATATAAGCACTGAGAAAAGTACCTCGTCCACCAGATAGACGCCTCACAGCCAAAGGAAAACTACAAAAGGTTTGGTTAAGGGCTTCGAATTGCAGGTACTGTTAATGTTATCATGCGAAATACGTTCAGCACATGTGTATAAAAAACTGGTGTGTGGCTGTGTTCTTGTTATGATGTGCAATAGAGTACAATGAGCGACTTCATCGGTACCAAATGTAATACACCTGTCATGTTTGCATATTACTGATCGTTATAGATAAGTGTGGTCTCTCATTTACAGAAAGAAACTTTCGCACTTGCGACGGCGTAGATCTACAGCGCGATAAGGTAAAGCTTTTGTTTTATGTAAGAGAAGACCACATAAATGCGGAAACTTACACGTTAATGGATGGTAGACTGACGTGTCTCTAACAATGCTCATTAGAGTAATACGTTATCAGTCCTATAGGAATGACAAATTCCAAACGGCACATTCAGAATGACTGGATTCGAAAATTTTAATTATAAACAAATTTCCAAATACGTAATGAGCAGGTATTTTACACTAAAATCATCTCAAGCCTGTGCGTGTTTATGTCATGTAGCGTTGCCGCTGTGTGTAATCAGATAGTTATATGACAAATTAAATAATGACAAGTTGTGACTATGATGTGGTCTCAAATGTATCGTGACTACTAGGAAGTTTTTTGTTATATTTCACAACCAGGGAGCTCTTGATGTAATTTCTCCGGTCTTACCAACGTTCCTCACAACTGCTAGTACAATTGACGATAATGTTATGGGTGTATTACCTCATACACGTGAATATTACCTCAAACATCACTATCAGAAGCTGCTTCGACACCAGTCGATATTTCAGTTGATTCAAATACGCGAGGTCTTTCAGATGAATATTATATATGCTCCAACGATGACGAAGAAATCGCTTTCCTTTGTTGGCCATTCCGGCTAAGTGTATGATGTACTTACTTACCAAATCCAACCACTTTAACAACCATATCATTAAATTTTATACATCCAGGTGAAAAAATCGGAACACTGCGAAGAAAATCCCTCTCGCTGACAACATATCATCAGATTGTTCCGAAGAGAGAACGTTTGAAGCTTTGAATAGACACAGCCACAGTATGACACCAGGTACAATATACAGGCGCAATGTTCGTCCCTTCTTATAAAAGTTCTGACCTTCCTATTATAAAGGTATAAGTGACCAACTGATGGACGTTACAGAAACACACAGATTCGAATGTTGCTCGTACTCATCCTGTAACAGAAGATATATGAGACTTTATATTAATTACATCTTTGTAACTATTTTTCCCAAAACCACAAAGATTCGAATGTTTCTCGTACTCATCCCGTAACAGAAGATATACGAGACTTTATGTTAATTATGTCTTTGTAACTGTTTCTCCCCAAAACTAAATATACTCAGATTTCTGATATTGCTAAAAAGTAACACATAAACACATAAGAAGGGTATTAAACATATAAGAAGGGTATTTACAAAGAGACAGATTTAAGTCTCTAATTTACTTATTCATCACGTAATACAGAGCAGGTAAAATAAAGCTGGCTCAGAAAATATTTCATCCATCTTAATATAGGCAATCTACCTTAAATCTTCTTCCGCAGGCGTAGATGTAGTAAACTGGATAACTTACATTAAGTTCATGAAGTATTTTCTGCATCAGTCTTATTTTTCTCACGCTTTACACTATAAACAGATCAATAAGTACTCGTTTGGCCTCAAAACTGGGAACAACACTATCGCTGAAGCGACGGAAGAATTTTCCTATCTAGGAAACAAGATCATGCAGGGTGCTGGTAACAATCAAATACCAGAAGTACAGGCGAAAAAAGCTTTCTTGCACAAAACACATCGGATGTTAGAAAACACTGGAAGACAAAGAAGCTCCTGAAATTCGGCGTCGGGAATAGGCCACTCTATAAAAAGTGACCATCGGAAATCCAAAGAAGAAAACCTTCAAAGCATTTGAAACGTGATGGTATCGAGGAATGGTAAAATGTAAGTAGGCAGATACAAGACTTTAAAGAAAGATGAGGGAGTAGCGTTTTGAAGACACTTAACAGAAGGAGTAATATGTTAGTGGGACATTTGTCACGACATCCGATAATAGGTAACGTGATTAGGGAGAAGCTGTAGAAAAGGAAAATGGTAGTGCCAAAGAAGGTTTAGAAAATGTAGAAGAGGATACAGAGGGAGTCGTATGCAACAGTTAAGTAGAGAGAAGAAGATTAGCAATGTGGAGGACAGCGTCAAGGCAGTCGAAAGACTGATGACACCAAAAACAGAAAAACGTGGACTGACTATCGGCAGTGCACACTAACGTCAGAAAGGTGTTACTCATAAATTTCGCTTTATTATGCTCAAATCATTTGATGTACAGTGGTGGGTTCTCGACTTGTGTTCCCATCTATTAGACTCCTTTTTGTGTTAATATTGAACACGAAAATACTATCTACAGTTAGTTTTTTTGGCGTATTTTGTGGTATAACCAAGCTCCGAACTCTTATTTTTTACTTGAGTTTATTTTTCGGATAGGTGTAACAATGGCGATGACTAAGGACATTGACGAGTATACCTTTTATGAAAGAAATGTGAAAATTCTGATGATGATGATGATGTTTCCTACTCGTCGCACAAGCCCATCAATATATGTTCGGCACTCTCCAGTCCTCATAGTTTTCAAATACCTTTTCGCAGTTGTATAAAACGCATTTATGTTGCTGTTAATTGACAGGTATCGTCTTCTTCTCCTGCTCCTGTTCCCAGTCGCAATGCTTTCTAGCGCTACCTTCACTATGCCGTAAATTTGTCTTTCTCTTCTTAATTTTTTTCCATTATTGCTTTTGTCGCTCAGCTTGAATTAAAAAGAAAAGTTTCACATTTGCCATTATTCTGAGGATCCATATCTTAGAAGCCTCTAAGCATTTTCCACTCATTGCCGCTGTCCCCTTTTGGGCGCTACACAAAGCAACACTTCATTCGAAACACTTCATTAACCTTTTTCTGAATTGCGTAATTAATGGACCACAAAAAATACTCATCCTCCTGTAAAACATTTTTATGTAATAGCTTTTTTTATCTTCTTTGTTGATAACGTATCATTTTACTGGTTTTTTAGATATTAGACACCAGATGTCATCAATTAGTTTCACCAACTATTCATAAAGTTTCCTTTTTTTCTTGATCGCCTTGTTAGTTTTCTTCACATTCATTTTAATTCCATATTTCTCGAAGCTGGTGTTCAGTTTTCTTATCACAGTGTCAATTGCCTTTTCATTTGTGCTTAGTAATGCCAAGCCATCAGCAAATCTTATACATTTGATTCTATTCCTCCTAGTATGACACCACTCTTTTGTTAGAAGCAGTTTCGAATTAAAACATCTAAAGAGATATTAAATCGTGTAAGTGCTAGACACTAGTCCATCTAAACAGTCCCCCAGTTTTAATTCCTTCTGCCATTTCATTTCCTGTTCTTAATTTTAGTCTTTTGTCATATGTAAGCTGCTCATTAGTCTTGTTTGTTTCAGGTTAAGAGTGATCTTCTTCTGGACATCTGAGAGTTTAATCTGCCGATCTGTTTCAAAGACTATTTCGAAATAATTAAAACTTCACGAAATTTCTTGCCTTTTCTTAGGTCTATTTTTCTAGTTGTGGAGAACAGTCCAACTTGATCTCTTGTACCTTGGTACTTTCTGAAGTCGAGCAGTTCTTCATTCATTTTTCTGTCAACTTTAGTTTGCAGCCATTTATTCGTTATTCATAGTATAATTTTTCTCAAATGAGATATGAAAATTATTGACGTACATTTTTTTACAATTTGTGGCATTAATTTCTTCAATATTGTCACTATCACTGTTTCTATGAAATCATCTGGACACTTACCTATCTCACAACTGTTTTGGATAAATGAAGGAAACTGCCTTTCCGGGACTTAAGCCTTCGATTAACTCAGTCGTAATCCCATTTCCACCGGTTGTTTTGCCATATATCATTTGTTCAAGTGCCATTTCAACTTCTTCACTAATTTTTATTGTGATAGGGTCTGCAGCTGCTACGAATTTTTGAATGATTTTGTGATGCTTCCAGCTACTATTTTCCATATTTCATGTACAATTGTACAATTCGGGCCGTAGGCCATTTTCAGATATCAAACTTGAATCATAATACATTGGATACATTTGTGTCACCTTTGGTTTTTCAGGTAGAAACGAGTCATATCTCTAGAAGTACCAGGTGCGTTATAACTTACTTTATGGATGGTTCTATAATGGCATATTATGCTATGTACATCCTTGTTCTTACGGTTGCATATACTTCTCATGAAATACAAAGTTTTAACAAAGCTATACAAAATTATTATAATTTTCCTAGTACGTTAAAAACATCGACCTTATGTGTTAGAGTTTTGCAACAACTGCTCGATAGGAATGTGCTCCTAAAAATCGTGAAAAACCTTTTCTAATTTACTTTATGACGATTACGTTCAGTCATGGGAGCAAGAACGTACTTGGCATAATAGACCGCTAAAGAATCGTCCGTAACGTAAATCATAACACATCTAGTATATCTAGAGTTATGAGTTGTTCCTATGTAAAACTCGCAAGTGACTAATGTATCGAATATGCAGTGTTCCCGTTTGGATGACAATGACTGAACGTGTACAACTGTACACGAAATAAAGCGAATGGCATCACGAAATGAATAAAAAAAATTCCTTTTCAATGTTAGGAAAAATTTATCCTCTTCAAGAAATTCTTTTTCGTTGAGCATATATAGAGAATGTCACTCTCTTCTAGCCTCAATAACTCTCCTATGTATATAATCCATTCATGGATTCACTATTACTTGATTTTCTGCAGTTTCAATTCCATCCTCGTCTTTTACCACATGAGTAGTGTTCCTTTTTCCCTTTCTGATATCCAGTTACATTCTGAGACATTGATTTGTATCCATATTCCTTTCTAGTTCCGTAGCTTCTTCATATTTTCCTTGTAGATATACGGCTTTAAGATTTCATCACTTAAAGTCCAATATCTTTTCTTGCCGTCATCTGTGGTGGAATTTATGTACTTCCTTCGTACGCTCTCACCAACATTGTTTGCTGTTTCCCGTTGCGTCTTGAGGCTATTCTTCCCTTTAAAACCAATTTCTCATCTAATGCTTCCTGTAAATAGTTTTCAAACTAACCCGGAAGTTTTCTCTGTTATTTCAAAAGCTACACATTTGGATTCATTGCCTTGAATTTATCTTGAAATATTTTCCTTATTTCTTCCCTTGTAAGTTCTTACACATCACATTTTCTCTTCATTTCTCTGTTTTCTAGCTTTACAAACAACATAAATATTTCTGCTATTAAAAGCACATGACCTAAAGTGATATTCGCTCCTTACTATGTCAGTGTTCTTCAAATCACTTCTGAATCTCTCTCTTGACAAATTCTGATAATCTGATATTTTTTTAAGTTAGTTGGACTCGTTCATGTTTGTGTTCTTCATACAGTTTACTTACAATATTTGAGTAGTTCATTTTCCAGAAATGTGCGAAGAGCTCTTATGTTCATTGCTGTTTCCTAACACATCTTTTGCCTCAGTTCTCACGTACTACCACTACATTTTTCTTCTTTTCTTTGGCTACCATTGCTCATAACTGTTTATGTGTACATCTTACAGGTATCTCTTACTTTACTTTTGGTCCTAATATGACGCCAGCACCATGAATAAATTTATACGCTCCTCCCGAACAGGATTATCTGCATCCGTCAGCTACAAGCTCTCCGTTCTGTTCTACATGCTTTTACATTTGGAACAGGTGCCTTAGGTAATCACTCCTGAATTGGAGAACAGATGCCACTGGCTGTTTTCCAGAGACATTTCCTTAACTAACGCAGCATTAATTCCATAGTTCTTTCATTTGTACTCCTTAACTGCATGGGTTAGTTGACGCCAACAAAGGCTCGGCATTAATGGTTTTCCAGCTGGTTCCCCGCCTCTTCTTTCTCAATCCGAGTTGGGGCCAATCAGTCATCCACTTCAAAACTGTGAGTTTCTTTAAATATCTCTTGTGGTGTTTGGGAACTGCTACTGATATCACCATTACAACATCAATCTCTTTACAGCAAGCACTGAAGGGATGCATTGCAGGTGTTAATAGGAGAAAGAGGACAAAAGGGAGGTGGAAGAAGAAACAAACTTGAGTGAAATGTCAAGGAGTGCGAGGGTGCTAATTAAGATAAGGATGATATTTTTTAGATTTCAAGAGATATGAAAATATCCGGGTATGGTGGTGATGCACGATGCGCAGTTTTCATCAAAAAACGTGGATAAGCCACATGGATACGTATACTTGAGGGCAGTAAGTAGTAGAAGAGGTGAGAAAGGGTCTTTAACCACCTGTGGATGTAAAGTGCTGGTCATGCTGGTGACAATGATGACTCATTCAACTGAGCTACGACTCTGTATCTAATTAGACCGCCTCACAAAAACACAAGTATTCAGGAGAAAAAGATGAAACTAAATGAAACTTCATGGTTTAAGAGGATATGTGATATTATATCATTGATAACAAAATCGAGTCAAATTGACAAAGAACCTGGCAGTATGAGCCTACTTGTGAGTATGGAGTTCACCCCCCTCTGGTAGGATACATGCACTTATTCAGTTGGGAACGGTGTCACAAATCCATTGTATCCTCTCCTCAGGCAATCTGGGAAACAACTGTTGTTAACTGGTCCTTGATATTCTGTATGCTGAAGCTGGCATGAGGTTGACGTCCAAGATCGTCCCTCACACGTACTTTCCAGGCCCGACCTGGGGATCTTGTTGGTCACGGGCGTAGCTCGAGATCAGGTGGACAGCTCATAGAGGCACGTGCCACATGTGGAAGAGCATTGTTCTGTTGAGAAATGGCACCAAGACACATGCGGGCGCAGGATGTCCGTGACGCTTCATTGTCCTCACACTCTACGAGCCTTGACCTTATAACCAACCCTTACGCTCCAATATATTAATGAACTACTGTACTTCACAGAAAAGACATCGACCCTGAAAAGTAAACCTTAGCTGAAATGTTGACAGTAAGATTATCATAGACATTTATATTGTTATAGGACAATTAATTGTAATGTACAACAAAAACTGAAAAAACTGGTATTGAAGTTAATCAATTTACTGTAGTTGACCAAAATTTTGATTGATTAGGTAATTAAGATTGACTGAATTATTAATTACAGAATCCAAATTTACGGTCGCTAGCTTGAGGCGGTACGCTAAAGGAACACTTGTCACTTCAAATGAAAATGCAACGGTAGCGATGTAACTGTAAGCTAACTATCACTGTATTAAAACACTTTAGAATCAGTGAAAATCAAGGTGAATAGACACTAGCAACACATAAGGCATTATGGATTGACTGTCATCACTCAAAATAATGTTGAGTATAGTCAGATTTTTGTGACGTTAGCACCAACGATTAATCAATATTCGTACCAGTTTTTAAAGCAGTTGAACACAATAAGATTTTCAGTTAGCGGCAGTTACTAGAAACAATGCCAACATTACAAGAGACAAGACTACATAATATATATATAGGACAAAGGAAATAGAATCACTTTTGTTTGGATATAGAAATTCCTTTGCCAGTATTTTGCAGTTATTCTTATCATACACTAAACTTCTTTCTTAAGTAATTATAGAATGCGGTAAACACATTGCAATGATATGCACACTTCAGTTAACTGTCACTACGTCTAGTTTCATGACGTAGCCAAATCTGAATATTAACGGTAAGTGCATCTGGTTTTTTTTAGCCAAATAATATTTCTCTTAATAGTGTTTCACTCGGTAATAATATAGATAGGAAAGAATTCTGCTGATGATGGATGAGTTGGGAAAATTATTAACACCGAATGCTATTTACGATTTAACAGAACTGGGAAGTTGTTGATTAACTTGAAGGGTAAAGGTCCTATATTCTGTCGAGCACCGTGTTCACGGTGATTGACGGACTCTGAATAACTCCAGCTTCTGCCTCAGAGTTGACACTTTACATCAGTGTACTCTTCTTGGCTGAATTCCTCTCATAATTGTCGAGGACGCTAATAAACTACTTCTACCCATTTGTTCTGCTGTCAGTGCACCCCTGCTATCGAAATGCGTCGCACTGGATGGTGCACTGTCAATTTTTATATCAATAGCATTTCAGACTGTTTATTGTCTTCGTCGTGACCCAGAAGGGCACTTGGACGCTATGGGGCCATGCCTCAAACCGTTGCTCAAACGTATAACCCAACATTGGCTCAATAATGGAAAGAGATGCTTTTAACTGAAGGTTTTTCTTTCAGAATTTGAGTATGAAAATGAAGTCAGTTTCATACCATTTCGTTGCTGTCTGTTTATATTTGGGTTATAGATGATGCTCTTAGGATTTTTACTTGTTGTTTTCATTTCTTTATTTTTTTAATTCACTCGATATGACTGATATTGATGAGAACAATCCGACAATGTTTACAATTTTTTCACGGAGCTAAGATGTAAAAGATATGAAACACTTGAAATATCTTTTAGGGAAACGTACTAAAACCTGTCTAAACAGCAAAAGTAATGCCTGTGGGAAATCGTACCAAAGGAAGGAATTGGTGAGATATGCGCTAAGGCATCCAGGCAGAAATCGAAATGAGGCTTTCAGAATCAGGTAACGAGTGGTGTATCTTTGAACGGTAGTTAGTGTAGGAGAATAAAATGTGTGGAAAGGAATCCAACGTCAGAGAAGAGAAAGAAAGGAAGTTAAAAGTACACAATTCGAAAAATTAGTATTTTTTGAAACATTATTTTATGAGTTTGTGTTATCCCTTCAACAGTAACAAATTCGTCGTGTCATTCTCAATATTATATTTTGGACGTTATAGTATTTACAAGAGTGTGCTCGTACGAGATAAATATTAAATACAAAAAGGTAGTAAAATTACCAACTGTTTTCTAATAGCCCAGAAGTGTAATTTAATGTGACATGTTTAACACGAGCGTAACAAAAACCAAGTGAAAGAAAAATAAATACATAGACAGTATAAAATGCTTACATCCATCTCAGGAGCAGAAGGAATTATTTGCGTATATTGTGCTGAAAATAGGTATTGTCAAAACCGGTGACTAAACCAGAAAACAGTGTGTCGAAAACGAATTGTGATGTACTTGGCGTCCATGACATCAACAGCTCTTACTGGATATGAATCTTGTTGAGAATGTATGAAATAATTCGCGTATTAATATGAAATGATCAAACCGTGTGTGTGTGTGTGTGTGTGTGTGTGTGTGTGTGTGTGTGTGTGTGGCTGGAAACATAATCCGTACTGGAATGTCGAAAATAGCTCTGGGGATCTTCAGAAACAATGCGACAGTTGTTTCTAACCACACATTTGACCAACATCAAGTGCCACAAAAATGTGTTTCCAATGGGTCCTGAATGACTCGTTGCTCATAGACGATTTTGGTAATTTGCTTTCCTGGAAAATTCATAAATGGCTTACCGTGCCAGTGATTCTAGAAGAACGAAGAGTCTGACACAGCATGAGGAGACACCGTCGAATGGCGAGTAGCGATTCCCTTGCTTCGGCACAGTGGCTGAGTACAGAGCAGGCACCTGTCATCTGCCCAATACTTTCGCGTTATCAAAAGAAACTCCAAGTCATGTCGAGAATGCTGCATTGCTGTAAATGATTGGGTCACGTGGGGTGAAAGTCGGTCAGTGCCAGTGCAGTGACTACCTGTCCTTGTTTATCGTGGCTACATTGCGCGAACTACCTGTTCCTACACTAGATAACCTCTGAAGAGCTGCAAACAAGGCCGCGAGTCCGGTATGTACGCAACGCAGAATGCTGATTTGCAGCGCTGTTGTGCGGCGCCATTTTCTCCGCCCCGCGAAGCGAGATGTACAGTACATTTGCCCATTATAAACAGCCGGCGGTCAGCAAGTGTGTTTGCAGGACTGTGGCGCGGGGCACCTGTTACTGAGCCGGAGGATTGGCTCGGCCAGCGCAGTGCGCGCCGTCCTGCCTCGCCGCCGGGGCTTTAGCTGCGGTAAACACGACTGCGGCCGCTATCACCGCGGTAAGCCGAATGAGCATAATATTATTATTATATTAGAGCGGCCAGCGCGCATTTTGCTGAGCCCGCGGGCTTAGCGCGCGGCACTCAGCCGTGCAGGGCGCGCGATTTCCGCAATAGCTTGCACCGCGCCCGGATGGCTGCAGCTCGCCCCTGCACTGGCGCAAACACTGTGCATTTACTTCAGTCCGGGCGAGCACTTTATGCGACGAGAGCCGCAATCAGTGTAGCGAGGTACTGTTAGTAACACACATTTTGAAATGGCATATCTAAGACAATGCAAGTGAATTCCAAATAGCGACCCGACCCCGCTCCTCACGGCTGATAATACAGGGCGGCGCACTAAATGTGTTACCATTTTGTTTTTGAATATAAATTTTGTTGTCAATACTCGAATGTACTACAATGAAGAGCCGTCCATGTTGATTTGTTCTAACTCAGCACATGCTCAATATGTCCACCATTTCGTTTTCTAACTTCCTTCAAACGAACACTGAAGTTAGTGATTACCCTACGGCACACGTGTTCCGTAATTTCACTGCAAGCTTGAAGAATGGTCGTTAGAGGAAAATTTTTTCCTTTAGGTACCCCCAAAGAAAAAAGTCACATGGATTGAGGTCTGGACTATTGGGGGGCCAATTTTGTCCGTCATTTAAGCGACCTGGGAACCTAAGTGACATGATCCGCATGGCGAAATGCTCGTGCAAAAACTCCAACACAGAGTTCACAGTGTGTGGCCTTGCTCAATCTTGCATGAACCACTGCGTGTTGAAGGGCAAGGCAGTAGCAAGAAGCTATGAAATGAAGCTATTGGCTATTGCGAAGCATACTTAACGCTCGCTTCAAAGAAAAAGGTTCCAATAAGTCCGTGACTGTATATTGCTGCCCACGCTGTAATCCTAGGAGGATAATGTTGTCGTTCATGAAGCACTTATGAGTTTTCAGTGGCCCAAAAGCGTACATTTTGTTTGTTAACCACACCGTCTAAAGGAAAATGCGCCTCGTCTGAAAACCAAACGTTATTGAGAGTTTCTTCCTGGCAGATTAAAACTGTGTGTCGGACCGCGACTCGAACTTGGGACCTTTGCCTTTAGCGGTCAAGGTTCGCAGAAGAGCTTCTCTATAGTTTGTAAGGTAGGAGACGAGGTACTGTGAGGACAGAGCGTGAGTCGTGCTTAGGTAGCTCAGTTGGTAGAGCACTTACCCGCGAAAGGCAAAGGTACCGAGTTCGAATATCGATCCGGCACACAGTTTTAATCTGCCAGGAAGTTTCATATCAGCGCACACTCTGCTGCACAGTGAAAATCGCAATCTGGTTGTTGAGAGATTCTTCCCTATTCTCCGGCCACTGAGCAAAGAGTAGTCTCTGCTGCTTCTGTGCACAGGTCATTTGTCGTTGAATGGAGCGTCTGGATATTCCCAGTTGCACTGCTGCCTTTCTTTACGATTTCCCGGGACTTCTCTGTACAGCAGCTCGTACCGCTTCAATATTCTCCGGCGAACAAACAGGCTTAGGCTGAGGTCGGTTCGCTTCCAATACTGTTCTTCCAATACAAATTTATCGTACAACCTGTGGATGGTCTTTTTGCAAGAGACCCATCGTGTGTTACACTGCCGTCTAAAACGCCTCTAAGCTTTTCGTTTCATTAAAAATTAACACAATGGCCGATCGTTGCTGTGTCGTCAGTCTTCCATTGTCAGCCTTTGCTGCTTACTAGTCTCCTAGCGGCAGTATCGTGATTTACACGTCCTTTCGTAACTCATTTGTTTTTCCAAGCTCTGCTGGTACTGCTGTAGAGGTCCCAGCGAGATATCTAATGTGCGTCGTAAATTGTGAAAGAAACAATTGGTAACAAGTTTCGTGCACCACCCTGTACTTACTTGTCTGACGTAACAGTAATAGCATACAGGGTGGTCCATTGATAGTGGCCGGACCAAATATCTCACGAAAGAAGCATCAAACGAAAAAACTACAAAGAACGAAACTCGTCTAGCTTGAAGGAGGAAGCCAGATGGCGCGATGGTTTGCCCGCTAAATGGCGCTGCCATACGTTAAACGGATATCACCTGCGTTTTTGTTAAAAATGGGAACCCCTATTTTTTATTGCATATTCGTGTAGTACGTAAAGAAATGGACCACTTTTTTCGCTTTATGATAAATGGCGCTGTAATAGCTACAAACGTATAAGTACGTGGTATCACGTAACATTCGCCAGTGCGGACGGTATTTGCTTTGTGATACATTACCCGTGTTAAAATGGACCGTTTACCGATTGCGGAAAAGGTCGATATCGTGATGATGTATGGCTATTGTGATCAAAATGTCCAACGGGTGGGTGCTATGTATGCTACTCGGTATTCTGGACGACAACGTCCAAGTGTCCGGACCGTTCGCCGGAAAGTTACGTTATTTAAGGAAACAGGAAGTGTTCAGCCACATGTGAAACGTCAACCACGACCTGTAACAAATGATGATGCCCAAGTAGGTGTTTTAGCTGCTGTCGTGCCTAATCCGCACATCAGTAGCAGACAAATTGCGCGAGAATCGGAAATCTCAAAAACATCGGTGTGGAGAATGCTACATCAACGTCGATTGCACCCGTACCATATTTCTATGCACGAGGAATTGCATGGCGTCGACATTCAACGTCTTGTACAGTTCAGCCACGATGACAGATTTTTTGCACGTGTTCCATTTAGCGACGAAGCATCATCCAACAACAATGATTACTTAAGTCGGCATAATATGCTCTTTTTGGGCAACGGAAAATCCACGATGGCTGCGACAAGTGGAACATCAGCGACCTTGGCGGGTTAATGTATAGTGCGGCATTATGAAAGGAAGGATAATTGGCTCCCATTTGATCGATGTCAATATAAGGTGCAATGTATGCTAATTTCCTAGGTAATGTTCTACCGATGTTACTACAAGATGTTTCACTGCATGACAGAATGGCGATGTACTTCCAACATGATGGATGTTCGGCACATAGCTCGCGTGCGGTTGAAGCGGTATTGAATAGCATATTTCATGACCGGTGGATTGGTCCTCGAAGCACCATACCATGGCCCGCACTTTCACTCGATCTGACGTCCCTGGATTTCTTTCTGTGGGGAAATTTAAAGGATATTTGCTATCGTGATCCACCAACAACGCCTGACAACATGCGTCAGCACATTGTCAATGCATGTGGGAACATTACGGAAGGCGAACTACTTGCTGTTGAGAGGAATGCCGTAACACGTATTGCCAAATGCATTGAGGTTGACATCATTTTGATTTTTGAGCATTTATTGTACTTACAGGTAATGACGCTGTAACAGCTTGCGTTCACAGAAATGATAAGTTCTCAAAGGTAGATGTATTACATTGGAACAAACGAAATAAAATGTTCAAACGTACGTGCGTTCTGTATTTTAATTTAAAAAAACCTACCTGTTACCAAATGTTCGTCTAAAATTGTGAGTCGTATGTTTGTGACTATTACAGCGGCATCTATCACAAAGCGAAAAACGAGGTCCAACTAAAACATTCGTATTTCTTTACGTACTACACGAATACGTAATAAAAAATGGGGTTTCTTATTTTAAAATACGCAGTTGATATCCGTTTGACCTATGGCAACGCCATCTATCATGCCAACCATAGCGCCATCTGGTTTCCCCCTTGAAGCTAGACAAGTTTCGTTTTTTGTAGTTTTTTTGTTTGACTCTTATTTCGTGGTATAATGCCCGGTCATGATCAATGGACCACCCTGTATTCACTGTGTTTCAGGTACTCACCGGAAAACTTTGTAGAATCATAGGTCAGACAAAGATGATCATTTTTCATTCAAGAACATACAGACTTAAATGCATCCTTAAGATGATATGAATAAATAAACACACATGCAAAAACATTACCGTTTTGATACGGCATGTAGCCTCGAGGAGTGGGCCCGTGGTTTGAGACACCATGTCACGGATTGTGCGGCCCCTCCCACTGGAGGTTCGAGTTCTCCCTCGGGCTTGGGTGTGTGTGGTGGATTCATGGCCCATCAAGATTAATCAATTACATGAATGCGTGTTCCTTTGGATATGTCCAAAAGAAAATACAACATGCAGAATCCTTGGCTGTGATGCTTATTACATAAACTGAAGCCGGAGGGGAGAAAGGAAAGAAAAGGGAGGGAATTATTGGTGTCAGCTGCATCAGGACTTTATTCAGAATCAGCAGCAATGATTGAAAACGTGTGCCGGACCTGGACCTGAACATGGGATCTCCTGCATATTAGGTGGTTCCGTTAACCATTGGACAATCCAGTCACAGAGCTTATCATACCTGTGCAGACTATCTGGGCAGTCTTCCCAGGCTGACCCACATTCCCACCAAGCCCAGATACACAGTTATGTTCGACCTCCAGCTGGAAACTCAAAGCAGTGAACGTGGAGGATATAGACTGGGACTGTGGATAGGTAGCACTTCGTGTGATTGTGGTTCGGCTGGGAGGCATGACGATATAGTCCACGCAGTTGTGATAAACACTGTGTGTGGATGGCACAGTGGTTACTGAAACTGCCTAGTAAGCAGGAGATCCCTAGCTTGGGCCCTGGTCCACCGCACATTTTCACTCATCGCTGCTGATTCCACATCAAGTCCTGACGCAGCTGACATCAGTAATTCCTTTCATTTTCTTTCCTTTTCCCATACACCTTCAGTTTACCTAAATAGTCTCATAGCTGTGGATCCTGAAAGAATCGACACCATATATTCATATTATTACTCTTTCTAGACTTAATATCAAACCACCCTGCCCTCCCCACTCCCCAACACCCCTTCTCCAACCATCTCTGGCTCCCACAAGTAATAATCAATCGAATGCATTGTCCCACTACCTCCACATCCCAAAAATAACACTCAGTCCATCCATTCATATATTCCGTCCTGCTACATCTACTTCCCAAAATTGTAATGACTCAATTCTCCCACAAATAGCAATCAAACAATCCATCCAGTCTGTACTATACCACATCTTTTCCTCCTGTAAACTGTAGCCAGTCGCTTAGTCCGCATTGTCTCACCACCTCCGGCTCCCATAAGCTGTAATCAGTCCATTCATCTGTACAGTCCCACCACCTGCAGCTCCCATCATTAGGAACCAGTGTGTCCATCCATATTGTCTCACCAACTCCAGATCCTATAAGTTGTAATCAATCCATTCATCTGTATTGTCCCATCATCTGCAGCTCCCATAAACACTAATTAATCTACCTATCTGCATTGACCCACCATCTGCAGCTGTTATAAATAGTAATCAACCCACCAATCAATTTTTCCCACCCATAAACAGTAACAGTTCACATTGTCCCAGCATCATCCTTCCCTATTCTTACGGCTCTGATTGGAAGATGACAAATACATACTTGCTTGAAGCTGTATCCCTAGAAAAAGAAATACACTTGTTGTATTTTAATCCTGTTACTAAATTCGTAGTAACTATGAAACGATACATGCATTTTATGATGTGATTAGGCTAAAAATCAGAAATATGGCTTCTCTAAAGCCACCTCCCATCTGATGAAGGGAGAATTTAAGAAACAATGAAGCAGATTAAATCACACGCTGCGTACATTTGTTGTAAACCAACACAAATATTTAAATTTCCACGGTAAGTGTTATTTGTACAGAACTGTAAGTCTGTCAGTACACAGGACGCACTGACGTTAAATAGCACCGTCCATCTTCATGTATAGGTCAACGCATATCTGCGACAGCAAAATTTGTATTTGGAAACAGCAGTGTTTCATGCTGCTGACCGTGGAAGGACATGCAGTATCATTATCCTTGGTAGACTAGTATATTTGCTCGATCCCCAAAATTGTGAGACATGAACTTTGAATTTAATTAAAACTAATTTAATGCTATGGCAGAATAAAACTTTCATATTAGATTACATTTTCATGTTAAGTCATTTGTTTATGATATAAAACTTGAAAATCTTAGCGAATAACTTTGTGCATTAGGCTTAAATAACTGCAAGTCAGTTGAACAGGCATACTTTATTCTAAAATTCACTCCATAAACTGAGGAAATATAATTACGAAAATCTGTATTTGAACAGTGAAAATAATGTGTGTGACATGCACACCATTTGTCAAATACAGTGTCTCACCAACAAAAGTAGCATGTAAGCAACAGTATCTCAGAGACCACCAGATACTGCTGTAAAGTGTATTTATTCACGAATAGTGTATTTTACAACTTATCGTATGTTTCTGTGAGGCGGTTCTTTAAATACATTGGAGCTGTGTGGAGCACTGTTTATAGAAAATATAAAATTAGCATGCACTCATTTATGATTAAAGTGTCCCTTCTAATTTCGAAAACGTGCGCTTAAGTTACAAGGAATTCCAAGACATTTATTGCGTTAGTAATCCATACACTTTCTAATCTAGAGTATCCGGATACGACAATGTAACGCGGTACTGGCCACCAGATGTCACAAGAGGCGGATCTTCCAGAATAAAAGGAGGTGCGATGTAGTGTGCTGTCAGTAGAGAAGCACAAACAGCAGAATTGGTTGGTCAGCGGCGCACACAGAGTTCGCATATGGAGCAGTCATTCGCTGTCATCTAAACATCAGCAACACTTCAATCCTTGTAAAGCTGCCCAGATCGATTGTTGGTAATGTGATTATGAGCTGGAAATTCGAAGGGGTACCACTGCTAAACCAAGACCAGAAAAAATCTTATGTACGACGGGGAGGGCCAGTCGAACATTGGTGGCGGGGGGGGGGGGGGGGGTGGCGATTGTAAGAATCACATAAAGTCATTGTTGGAAGTAATCAATCGTGAGTTCGCAAGTGCTGGCAGCATTCCATCTAGCATAATGGTTGTTAAAAGGAATGGGGTACAATGGTGGAGCAGCAGGACGTAAGCCACACATTTCTTTATTAACTGCTAAACACTGCCTCATGTGATGTAAGGAGCGGTGCCACTGGACAATGGATGTCTGGAAACGAGTGAATTGGAGTGATGAATCACGCTGTACCGTGTGACAGTCCGATGGAACAGGTCCGGTCTGGCGGATCCCTGAAGAACGTTACCTGAGTAGCGCCAACAGTGTTGTACGAAGGAAGTGATGTTAACTGACTGGGGGTGGTTTCCGTGGTCAAGTTATGGTCCCCTTATTGCACTTTAGAAAACGCTAAATTCAGATGAACATAAACACATTTTTCAGCATTGGTTTCTGTTTACAGTAGAGGAACAGTTGGGAGACAATGATTGCTTATGATAGCCTGACACTGCACGGTGTCATGATATGTAGACAATAACGTTCCTGTAATAGACTGTCCTTAGCAGAGCCCCGATCTGAAACCAATAGAAAACCTCTGGGATGAGTCTGAACGTCGACTTCGTTCTTGAGGAAGAATGGGCTGCCATTCCTCGACAGATATTCTAACACCTCATTGAAAGTGTTCCAAGCAGAGCCGTCATCAAGATGATAGGTGGATACACTCCATATTAATGTCCATTATTGAGTGTCAGGATACTTTTGATCACATAGTGTACTTCCAAACTCTATCCTGGAGGCCTCCTAGAAGTACTCCAAGAATATAAGCATAACTGTGTAGTACAATTACCAGCAGCTGTACCTGTTTGCTATTTCATGACCTAACTGTGAAAGTTTTACAAAAGATAGGGCACAGTCAGAAGACGATAATTTGGTGAACATTATAAATCTTTATGCCATTATTTAAGAGTTGTGAGCGTTCTGAAAACGACTAATAGTTGTACACCAATTAGATTTTGATGCTGAAATTTTCAGATATAAACAACAAGTAGTTTTGCGTCTATTACCCGCTTGGTGCGCCGGCCGGGGTGGCCTTGCGGTTCTAGGTGCTACAGTCTGGAACCGCGTGACCGCTACGGTCGCAGGTTCGAATCCTGCCTCGGGCATGGATGTGTGCGATGTCCTGAGGTTAGTTAGGTTTAAGTAGTTCTAAGTTCTAGGGGAGTCTGGCGTGAGGTCAGTCACTTGACGTCGCGTTTCGGCGCGGGCCCGCCCGTTGCCGGCGCGCTGTAAGGCACGGAAGCTCGCACTGGGGCGTATCGGTTCCAGTCGGGCGTGCCGCGGCAGTCCTCACTCGGGGAAGTGATGCGTCTCTCATAGCCTCTCCTTCCCAAGTGGCTCTTTCCGCCTTCCCGTGGTGCCAGATGATAAGCTCGGCATTCTGCCTTGCGACAAAAGGGAGAGCCGCGACCCAACCCGATGCGAAAGCGAAGGGTGCGTGGCACAGGGGGAGCTGTGTCAGGGGACCGAACACCAGTCCCTCTCTGTTCGCAGGGCACAGACCATCAGGCGTTCTGCATGCCGGAGACCTCGTATGTCGGCGTGGGATCGAGCGCGAATCGGCAAGGGTGCTTTGCCGCGCCGCTGGGTAACCGGGGCGTGTTCTGCCAAACCCAGGAGGTGGTGACATCGCCTGGGCTAGGTTAGATGGGTCCAGACCGTTGAACGACTGGGTGACCGACCCACCACCTGAGTAGGAGTGGGTCCTTGGCCGAGAGGTGGAAGCTCGGGCTAGTAAGCGACGAAGGGCGAGAGGTGCATCCGCCTCTCCGGAGTGCGGGGCGCACTTGCCGAGAAGCGTAGTGTGAAATCGGCGATGACGGAGCCACAGAAGGGGACCAGAGCGCTGGGAACGGCGGGCTGTACTCTGCAGTTCGAAGAATGCCCTTGGCCTTGGGGTGAGGCCGGTGGGCGAACTGCAACAGTCCCCCCCCCCCCCCCCCCGCCCTCCCCATGCCAGAGGAGCCGGTCCGGGGCGAGAGACGGGCTCCCAACCTTTTTCACTCGTCAACAACCAAGAGACGAGTGATTCGGGTGCGACTTCGAGGGCGAGTATGTCTACCGTCCCAACCTCGCCTGAGGAAATGGGACATGACGATGAAAATGTGTACGACAGACATTGTCGAACTAGCCAAATTCTAAACTCCAGTGTAAAGAATGGTAAAATAAGCCAGGCTGCTGTCCTGGCAATAAAGAATGAGCTCGCTGCCTGGGCTATTGCCAATGCGAAGCTTGAGGGGCATCTCGAGGAGCTGAAAAAAGAAAATGCCAGACTAACACAACAGCCAGTCAAGACATGGGCTGGAGTGGTGGCGCAAGCCGCCACGAAGGCCCATACAACAAAGGAAACAATTGCTAAGATCTCTAAGAAACCAGACACGGCAGTCTTTCTAAGACCCCTGCCTGGTCAGACCATTAAAAAGGTGCAAGAGATCTTTACACCCACAATCGACCCGGCAAGAGATAAAATCAAAATTAGCAAAGTGAAAGCCACAAAAAATGTAGTAGTTGTAGATCTTGCCACCGAGGAAGACAGGGACAAAATACTAAACAACTCTAAATTAAACAAGGCTATCAGATGTGAACCACTCGAGAAAAGAAATCCTCTGGTGATATTGTATGATGTACCTGTGGCCTCAACAGAAAGTGACATATACGAAACAATGTATAACCAAAACTTAGAAGATATTGAATGGGAAACGTTTAAAAATGAATTCAAACTGCGTTTCAAAACTGGACCTCGGGAACGGGATGTTGTCCATCACGTCGCCGAGGTCTTCGGCAAGATGTGGCGTAAACGTACCGCTATGGGGAAAATATACATCGGATTTCATGCAATCAATATCAGAGACTACTTAGTAGTCCCCCTATGTCACAACTGCGGCTATCTGGACCATGTCCATAAACACTGTGATAGGAAGCCGGCCTGCTCCAGGTGTGGGGCAGAGGACCAGACAAGAGAAAATTGCAATAAGAACGCAACCTGCATTCCATGCACAAAAAGGGGATGAAAACTCTGGTAGGAACTGCCCAACGTACATGATGCTAGAGCAAAGACTAATTTCCCGAATTGACAATGACTGAGGCCATACCTGAACTCAGGAAGCCAAAAAGGAAATCCCCAAGCAATAGGCTGAGGGACGCTCAGAGGGCGAACAAATTCAAAGAATTTATTGAAAAAATTACGCAATCACGATGTCTGACGATAACAATGAAAGACGTTTGCATACAAACCGACCCATGTGAAGAAGACGCTCCCTCTCCTCCCTGCTGGGGACCTAGGTCGAATCAAGAGCATTCTTCACCACGCAGGCATCCTGTACTTGGGAGTTCACAATCTCACAGCAAAGAATCAGTAACAACCGAACATGTCCAATGTAATGAAGTAAGCAGCACAAATCCATCCTCAGACTGAGCGTAGACCCGCATGCTTTGCGGGATGAGTGACAGACAATTCGGTTTCCCGTCTGGGCGTTCCACGTCTGACGCAATCGCCCTGGCCATCGAGGTCTGTGGCTCCACCACGCACAAATATGTCATCGGCATCATGGTGGACATCAGTGCCGCCTTCGACAACCTGTGGTAGACCTCACTCTTTTCCTGCTTGCGGGAGAAGAACTGCCCAGGGCTACTATATGGCTGTCTGAGGAGCTATTGTGCAGACAGGGAGGTCTGGCTACCGGCCCCTAGCGGCATAGTCAGGAAGACTGTGACTAAAGGATGTCCTCAAGGCTCTTTCTTAGGACCTCTCGTTTGGGACATCAACATGGAGGAATTACTGGAAGACCTGAAGCACAGTGACGATGTGCTAGAGGTCATAGCAAACGCAGACGACCTCCTCCTGCTGGTCGGCGGCCGAAGCCGCGAGGACTTAGAGCCCAAAGTGGAGAGAGCCAGAACTGTATTTACATCATGGTGTTATAAAACCAAAATGACGATTGCACCCAATAAATCTACATACCTACTTCTCAAAGGCAAACTGGTCAGAAACCCTACTGTAAGAATTAATGGCACGCCAGTTCTTCGGCGCCGCGAGGCTCGATATCTAGGAGTAATCATCGATGAGAGGTGGAAATTTGCATCACACATTGATACCGCATCTCAAAAATCCTTGGTTTTACTAAACAATCTCATGGGAATTGGTCACAAACGATTTCACTTTCCACCCAACCTAATCAAATTATATCATTATAGTATCTTGACCTCAATAGTAGGATACGGATCAGGGGTCTGGGCACACGGACTCACTAGGGTCATGCCTGCCATGGCCATAAGAAGAGTGCAGCGGAACATGCTCCTACGTTCAGTAGGGGCCTACAGGACAACACCTGGGGCAGCGCTTTTAGTGCTAATGGGGATCTGTCCACTGGGCATCAAAACTCGTGAGCAGGCAGCCTGGTACTGGGTGAAGAAGGAGAACAGGGACAAAATTAGGGAGATACTTGGGGTTTATGCTGGGGATAAGAACGCCATGAAAAAGAGAGGGCTCGAACTGTGGCAGTAACAGTGGAGCAACGAGGATACGGGACGCAGAACCTATGAGCTGCCACCGGACATAGAGGAACGGATAAAACTTACATCTTTCACGCCTACGAGAGGAATGCTGCACTTTCGTATTGGACATGGACCATACCCAACATATCTATGTCGGCTTGGGAAGCAGGCTACACCCGCGTGTGACTGTGGTGCTGTGCAAGGCACCCCAGAAAAGCAAAAAAAAATTTTCACCGACCCAGACTTCATGCACCCTTCCTGTACCGCCGGGTAGGGACTTGGCCAGCCGCTTCACGGGTGAAATCTGCTTTGCCCTGGACTAGGAGGGTGGGGGGCACAACAACACCGGACTGGAACACGCACCAATTATGACTTATGTAATTTAGATTAGATGTAGAAGATAGGATAATACCTTAGAATAGACTGCAGCGAAAGCAAGTTGAGGGCCATCCCAGTGCCAGGGGCATGCCCACTGGGATTAGCTCAGTGGGCCAGGCCAACATCCATCACGTTTATATAGCACTGGCACACCTGTAACGCTGCAGGTAGCATTAAGTTCCTTTTAGATTAAGTAGCTTAGACCCACATAGCGGTAAGATTACAGTAATAATAATAAAATCACATGTAGTGTAGAATAGAAAGCTGCATTTCTTTGTATCATTATTACGACCCACTAATGCAGTTAGGTAGTGGGTTAATATGTATAATGCAATGAATTGAATAAAGAACTTTTCTTTAAAAAAACTTCTAGGGGACTGATGACCTTAGAAGTTAAGTCCCATAGTGCTCAGAGCCATTTGAACCACGCTTGGTGCGTATACAGCAATGTCCTACCCAGATAAAAAAATGGGAGGATTTTGGGTTTTTTCTAGATGTGCTTGATTGATCTAGGCAATCAGTTTAACTCTAGTGGCAATTGAAACCACTATTAAGGGTGTACGGTTATTTTCCTGGCCTCACACTGAACGCCATTTGAGGTGTGAAGTTTCCCACGTATCAGACGTTTCAATTTTTGCCAGTTACCACTTCATCAAAGGAAATCCTACTGCAATGTAATTTAGGAATAGGATTGGGAACACATTAGTAGGAGCAAAAGTGACTAACAGGGAGCTACATAGATTGAGACTAGCAAATTCATTGTCAAAGAGTGCTTGGGATATGTGTAGTAATAACTACACGTTTATTACTCCATTTGTGACACGAAAGTACTTGCGTAATCGAATGGCAATGTTCCTGACAAAACCTGAGCTTGGTGTCATTCGATGTCCGTCCGTCATAATGCCGCAGTTAAGAGTAGCCATCATTGTGCCATGAGCTACGAACACTTGATCATCTTCGATACTGTGAAACACATCTCTTCACGGAAAAAGGGACCATAGCTCTTAAGGTACCCATTTAGACAACATATTTACTGCAAAAGTTTTTATGGTGTGGTCCATATTACCTCCTCCAAAAATATGTAAACCAAAGAGCTTGAAGCAGAAGTTTTGTTTCGCAATATCGAAGTTGAACAAGTGCTCGTAACTCTTAAGGTAAGCGATGTAGAACACATGTTTACTAGACTTCTTTGTTTTGGTCCCCACTACCACATATGGAAGCTGCCTACCCTACGATCTTAGCAGTAACAGTACAGTACGGAGTGCACATATTCCACTAGCAGAGACATCAGAACGATTTTCGCTTCTGAATTTCGTCTCGCTTGTTCCCAGACTAGATCTCCTTCCTCACCTCAAATATATACAGTACTGTTCCAAAAAGTGAAATATTCATAAGCAGTGTCTGCAAAACGCCACGATAAGAGGATATGTAGAACAGCGGAACTCTAATAAGTGTTTTAAATGGCAGAGAGGTGGTGTGCATATGAGCCCAACAGCGCTTTCTTTTGTGTGCCAGACTGGCCAGTGTTATGCAAAGCTCAGATGGTGCAGAACAGTCATACGAGGTGGAAACGTTTAACCAAGAACCACTGTGTCTCGCCAGCATGACAGAGCGGCATATCGGCATATGAGTGGTTCGTACGGGGTAGCGTGATTGGTCTTCGGGAGGCGGGTCTGTTGTTCCGCGACACTACAGTTCGTACAGGGCACGCTGCTTCAACAGTGAGGTGTACGTGGAACCAGTGAAGAGTGGAAGGCCATACACAGCGCCGACAGAGTACTGGGCGATACAATGTGAACACAGTTCTTGACGACTGCCATATTGACCGCTTGGCCGTAACGGAAAGAACAGCTTCGTCCATAGTGTTTGCGCGACGTTGGAGCACTAATGTGTGTGCATCGACGATTCGACGTCGTCTTCTGCGGATCGGACTGGTTGCACGCCTGCCATAGCGTCGGCTTCCATTGACCAGAACCCACCAACGCTGCAGACTGCAATGGTCACGTGAAAGGCGACATTGGCGTACTGAGTGTTTACGGAAGAGCCCCGCTTCAACTTGTCCTTGAGTGATGGTCGCATACGCGTTCGACGCCGCCGTGGTGAATGCAGCCGGACAGACTGTATTGTTGAGCGGCATAGGGGATAAACGCCAAGTGTGATGGGTTTTGGTCGCCTTTGCCTATGACACGCGATCTCGCCTCCTACGCCTTGAGAGCAATGTGAACAGCTACCACTACACCAGGGAGGTTTTGAGACCCGAGACACTGCCCCTACTGCAGGCCATTCCATATGCCATAGTTAAGCAGGACAACGCCCGGCCGCACGTGGTGAGGAATGCGCCAGCCTTCTCCGAAGACTTCCCTGGCCTGCCCGTTAGTCTGACATGTCACCCATCTAAAATTTCTGTGATAGTGTCTATTGGCAACTATTTAATTCAGGTCTTCCTGCGGCCACGGGTCATGCTTTGTGGACGCACCTAGAGACCACGTGGCAGAATATTGCCCCAGCAGCATATACATGCACACTTTGATTCCATAGGATGACAAGTGGCACTGATCGCATCACGTGCTAGCGCAACTTCCTATACAATGTCCACAATCAGAGTCCTCGCACAGCTGTGTAAGTCTAATCGTTTGTGTTGTGTCATGTTCATAACTGGCGGAACAAATTTCATTGTGGTATTGGTGTTTCACTTTTTCCAAATTGTAGTGACCACTTACCCCACACCAGTCATTTCAGAAAGTTTGTAACATCGTCACACTGGATCAGTGTCATCGATTAAAGGACTATTCAGAAACTAATGCTACTATTAGAATTAAATCCGAGCCTTGAAGACCGTCATTTAAACCGTTCATAAGAAGGTGCATCCTCCAGTCGGAAATTGTCACTGCACACTGATAGCAAGTGGGTAACAGTGTGTGTGTGTGTGTGTGGGGGGGGGGGGGGGGTGGGGGGGGGGTGGGTGTGGGTGTGTGTGTTGGTGTGTGGGTGTGTGTGTGCGCACGCACTTCCATCCTTTAAGTATTGATCGTCACATTCATGTTGTGGTTGTTGTGGTCTTCAGTCCTGAGACTGGTTTGATGCAGTTCTCCATGCTACTCTATCCTGTGCAAGCTTCTTCATCTCCCAGTACGTACTGCAGGTTACATCCTTCTGAATCTGCTTAGTGTATTCCTCTCTTGGTCTCCCTCTACAATTTTTACCCTCCACGCTGCCCTCCAATACTAAATTGGTGATCCCTTGATGCCTCAGAACATGTCCTACCAACCGACCCCTTCTTCTTGTCCAGTTGTGCCACAAACTCCTCTTCTCCCCAATTCTATTCAATACCTAATCATTAGTTACGTGATCTACCCATCTACAGCATTCTTCTGTAACACCACATTTCGAAAACTTCTATTCTCTTCTTGTCCGAACTATTTATACTCCATGTTTCACTTCCATACATTGCTTCATCCATACAAATTCTTTCAGAAACGATTTCCTGACACTTAAATCTATACTCGATGTTAACGAACTTCTCTTCTTAAGAAACGCTTTTCTTGCCATTGCCAGTCTACATTTTATATCCACTCTACTTTCACCATAATCAGTTACTTTGCTCCCCAAATAACAAAACTCCTTTACTACTTTAAGTGTCTCATTCCCTAATGTAATTCCCCCAGCACCCCCGACTTACTTCGACTACATTCCATTATCCTCGTTTTGCATTTGTTGATGTTCATCTTATACCCTCCTTTCAAAACACTGTCCATTCCGTTCAACTGCTCTTCCAAGTCCTTTGCTGTCTCTGACAGGATTACAATGTCACCGGCGAACCTCAAGGTTTTTATTTCTTCTCCATGGATTTTAATACCTACTCCGAATTTTTCTTTTGTTTCCTTTATTGCTTGCTCAATATACACATTGAATAACATCGGGGAGAGGCTACAGCCCTGTCTCACTCCTTTCCCAACCACTGCTTCCCTTTCTTGCCCCTCGCCTCTTATAACTGCCATCTGGTTTCTGTACACATTGTAAATAGCCTTTCGCTCCCTGTGTTTTACCCCTTCCACCTTCAATATTTGAAAGAAAATATTCCAGTCAACAGCCACATTCATTTCCCTTCTAAATTGTGTTCGATAAGCGCTTGACGTATAGAACCTAACACTTTACGCGCGGCATTCGACACGCGGAAAGGCAGAGCTGCGCGCAGTGAGCGGCTACACGGGAAGCGACCGCTGCCACGCCTCGGAGAGTTCCTCCCGAGGGAGCAAGGTTTCGTTAATGTGACGAACGCACTTAGCGATCTCTCGAGGAGGGGCAGCGGGCATGGGATGGTAGACAGGGGGCCAGGGGGCAGGGGCAGGTGGCGCCCTCTTATATTGTGTTTCCGGCAGCCGCGACGCGGGAACGAGGTTTCGGCGTGCGGGACGTGATCATTTGGCGCAGTGGCAGGTCTGCGCTGCGGGGGCGGGCGTCTTAAAGAAGCGCGTGGGCAGGACGCCACGTCATGGTTTCTAGTAAGGAAAAGGCGCGACTGCATCGGCAGGTTACTCAGAGCTCGCCAGTGTCCAGTAATGACTGCTAGTTTAGAAAAGATGTATATGCATTTGGGAAAGATACTCTCGCTTTTAGATCAGAGGGCGCCAGTCTTGAGTCGGGTCTTCCCTGGATAACTAAGTTGGTAAGGAGCATTGCCCACAAGAGGCAAGGTTCCGATTTCGAGTCCCGGTCCGGGCTATAGGAAGTTCCAAAACGTTTCGCACTCGGTTGCAAATATTCATTCCACTTATCCTGGTCTCTAAATTCCATTATTTCCATTCCCCTCGCTACATCTGAGCTGCAGCACTCCTACGCGTACGGGAGCGTCAAATGAAAATGTCCAGGCAAATGTTTACAATTAAGACTGACGTAGAAGTGGATTGAAGCGTTCTGATTCCACTTGTCAGAAATCGCTGGAAGAGCTCAAAATGCAAAATTCGGACTTAAGCTTATGTAAATCAATAATTTAGCAAGGATACAGACGTAGATATTTTCTGAAAATCTCTCGAGCCGACGATCTCTTATACATTTTTTCCAGCCCAATTTTATATCGACCTCTCTCTACTTCCATTCCAAGAATCCCTTTGAACCGGGAATTTAATTTCAAATTTTTTTCTTAAAGAATTTACTTTATTTACTAGCGATTCACCAAGAACATTAACACATTTAATCACACTAGGTGAGCTTGAAAGTAGTTGCCAGGAAGAAACTCATGGAAAATAAAATTACCTTTAACCAATGTGAATTTTATTCCTAAAAGCCCTTTTCAAAACAGATTTAAAATTTCAATCAGAAAGCACCCTCTAAATATCAAGTTACAATTATTCAGAGGCTTTTTTTTTTTTTTTTTTTTGCTGTAGGGGCCTTCGGGGTAAGAAGCTTCATCTTCCTCCTTTCAACACGGCCGTAGTCACGACCGCTCACAACGACCTCTGAAAAACTACACTGGTGCAAATCTGCAACACACCAGAGTACTTTAAAATAAAAATTTTAACAACTCACAGAAACACAAACTATGCACCCCGTGAAAGGGACGGAAATGTTACAAACACTCACACTAAGAAATTATTTGCCACCAAAAGTGCAATTTGCTTTTAAAACGGCTCTTACGATGGAAGGGTGGCAACTTTGTAAAAATGACTATTTAAATAAAACCCATGAAATTCATACTTACATAAAATGTACAACATGCTCTACATTACATATATACCGCCTCGCAAGGTGATAGGCAAGATAAAAACATATTTCAGGAAATCGGCCTTTACCATAATTCTATAAATTTGTTAACACCGAATCCGACAAACATGACAGAGGCAGCTATTAACGTACGGCAGATTGACGGGGGAGGGGGGGGCGGTGGGAGTGGGGAGGGCGGTTTACTAAACAACCCAAACCGCAGATTTCTCTAAACCTCCCCAATTCCACAAGGGAAAAACAGACCACCCAATTCACAAATAACCACCTTCCCGCGGGTGGGCAAGCGGAGAAGAATGGTGGGACGACCCCAAAATAAAGCGGCTGGTGACCTCACCAAGAAAACAAGTATAATTTAACAAGTAAATGAAACAACATATCTCCAACCACTTAACTTCTAAGAAACTGCTCTTTCTGGCGAACACCTGGGTCAGCACCCCCAACGCTCTCCCGAGCCGTCCTCTGCCAGCCGCTTCAACGGACGCAGGAAGGCGCGCCGATCTTCCGTCCCACGGCGTCGCAGCTCGCCCCGGCCAGCTCGATGTCGTGGTTTCGCTCCTGTTGCTCTCGTGTGAACCGCGAAGCCACTACCCCTTTCTATACGGCGCTGCCCACTGGACTCACGTGGGGACCTCACATGCGCCGACGGTGAAGGCGGACACGTTATCTCGTGTCTCCGTGTGCGACCGACCAACGGACCAATTCAACCGCCAATGACTGTTGCCCGTTCAAGTCGAACAGACTGGCGGCCTAACGCGCAGGCTCAGATGCAGGAACTCAGCCCCGACCGGGCGACCACTAGCTGAGTTCTGTTACTGGCGGAGTGGCAAGACTCTCATTTTCTGGCTTAAGTTGTTGCAAAAGACAGACATACCAGCACTCCGACGACAGACAGACACCAACTGCCGCACAAATGCAAACGAGAAACAGACCAGCAACTGGTGAGACTGACCTAGCCCCACTCCGACTGACCACCCTGCCGAGCTGATAGCGCCCCTTAAATCCACGTGAACAGCCAACCTTTCCGCTTTCCCACCAGAGGGAGACGCCAAAAGCTGTGATTACCACAGCGGCGCCACCGCCAGAAACAGAAGGCGACTGCTTCACACTACGAGCTGCGGCGCGCTCTTCAAAACAGCAATTTTTTACCACGGTTCACCCTGAACCAAATTCTGCGTCTTGATAAAAACGTATTCTTACTTCTGATAATACAACTTTCCTTTGTAATTTCCTAAGTTTCCATACCTAGCACTTCATAAAATTAAATTCCCCTAATACACAATCAAGAATTCCCGTCATATTTTTGGGCAAGATCCGTGTCTGTCCCCTGTCCCCGTTTTCTCTCATGCACACCGCGCAACGATATAGTCACCTAGCAGTATTTGACATTTCCAGTGCACCATCAGCAGCATTCCAGTCGACATAATTGTCTTTTGGATAATTTTAATCCTGTATGTTAAGAACTGGTACCATGTTACTCAATATGTAAAATCCTGAATTCGATCAAAGATGGCTAACTCCACGTTATGATTCCGTAAATATGGAGACAACATAACAGTACACAATTATGACTGCATACAGTCGGAAATGTTAAACGTGGCACGTGACGAAGAAGGGTAACACGTTTGCTTAGAGTCTTCCTTCGCTTGAATCAGTATGGTGACCATAGAAGTAAGAAAATGACGATCGATTCTGGACTCTTTCCTTGCCCCAGATTCTGCTGATCCACGTCGATGGAAATTGCGAACGGCAGTAGATAGCAGGACGGAGGGTACGTCGTACTAGTAATAGGCCTACTGATTTTCTTTCGCATTCCATTCGCATATTGAACGTTGGAAACAATTACTGTCTATATACCACCGTAACCGCCCTAACCCCTTATACCTTTTTCTTGTCATCCCTGTGCAACATACTCAAACTGCCCATAGAAATTTGAGGACGCCAAATCACAGCGCACTGCCATGTCCAAATCGGTGGAAAAAAAAAAAAAAACTTGTAGACTAGAAGCTGTTCAAAACAGTTTCCAGTCCTCTCGGAATGGATAAATACAAGTCGTTTATGCTTTTCAATGGAATCTTACACCATTATTGTGGCAAAATAATGATAAGTCCAGAAAAAAGATGATAGAGGCGGATAGCCATGGCGCACCTTTCTGCCCAAAGTAAGGCACAAAGACTCAATAGTATTAAGATATGACGACTGTAGTGGCGGGCGAAATGCGACAGTGCTCACAAACGCAGTCCTGGATCGACCAAAATTCTCAGAAACTCTTGATACCGGTGCTATGATGCACAGTAACCACGGGACTTACGGAATAGCACGATGTGGCCTCCCAGATCGTCACTGGGCCACCACCATGTTTCACTCTTGGGGCGTAAGGAAGGACAGAAGCTGAAAACAGTGTGAAACAAGATTCAGTCGACATACCGACATTCTTACATTGCTCTGCAGTACAGGATTTATGACACAGGCACCACGCCTTCCTGCTATGGGCACTTGCATTATACATGAGTGGTTTTGGAATTGCAGCACACTCTACAATTCGCTGCTTGTGAAGCACCTTTCCGGCTGTTGTAGTTCGGACACAATTCACGAGTGCGACATTTCTTCCGTAGTGAATTTGACAGCTTTCGTCCTCTTGTTTTTCGCTACACTCCTCTCCAATGACCGTCCGTCACGAAAACTCAACATACACTTTCGTCTGCGTTGTGACGTTTACAGTACAAGTCTTCGATATGGTGCGAAACATGAAATACTTAGATTCCCTTAGTAGTTACTAAAGTACCCACCCTACGAGCACTTACATTTTGTCCACGTTCTAAGGACGTCAGCTCCAAAATAATGTAGTCACTATTTCACAGGACACTGTTCCGATCACAACTGACGCTTGCAACGCACTGGGGAAATTTCACAGGTGCCGTTCGTGGTCAATCAAAGCAGTTTAACCTGCAGGTCTGGCTTGCATCCGCATTTGCAAGCAGTGTTTCCATATTTTGTTCAACTCCTATATCTATATCCGCATAAATACTCCACAAGCCACTGGTCACTGCATGGGCAGCTGTGCATCGTACAACATTTTCCGTCCTCTTGCGTATTTTACTCGAGTATTGCGCAATGGAAAAATGACTAAACGCTTCTGTAAGCTCCCAAATCCGTCTTACCTTTTCGCGTGATCCCTACACGAGATGTACTAGGTTCTATATGTACATCTACATCCATACTCGGCAAGCCACCTGACGGTGTGTGGCGGAGGGTACCCTGAGTACCTCTATCGGTTGTCCCTTCTATTCCAGTCTCGTAATGTACGTGGAAAGGAGGATTGTCGGTATGCTTCTGTGTGGGCTCTAATCTCTCTGATTTTATCCTCATGGTCTCTTCGCGAGATATACGTAGGAGGGAGCAATATACTGCTTGACTCTTCGGTGAAGGTATGTTCTCGAAACTTTAACAAAAGCCCATACCGAGCTACTGAGCGTCTCTCCTGCAGAGTCTTCCACTGGAGTTTATCTATCATCTCCATAACGCTTTCGCGATTACTAAATGATCCTGTAACGAAGCGCGCTGCTCTCCGTTGGATCTTCTCTATCTCTTCTATCAACCCTATCTGGTGCGGATCCCACACTGCTGTGCAGTATTCAAGCAGTGGGCTAAGAAGCGTACTGTAACCTACTTCCTTTGTTGTTGGATTGCATTTTCTTAGGATTCTTCCAATGAATCTCAGTCTGGCATCTGCTTTACCGACGATCAACTTTATACGATCATTCCATTTTAAATCACTCCTAATGCGTACTCCCAGATAATTTATGGAATTAACTGCTTCCAGTTGCTGACCTGCTATTTTGTAGCTAAATGATAAGGGACCTATCTTTCTATGTATTCGCATCACATTACACTTGTCTACATTGAGATTCAATTGCCATTCCGTGCACCATGCGTCAATTCGCTGCAGATCGTCCTGCATTTCAGTACAATTTTCCATTGTTGCAACCTCTCGATACACCACAGCATCATCTGCAAAAAGCCTCAGTGAACTTCCGATGTCATCCACCAGGTTATTTATGTATATTGTGAATAGCAACGGTCCTATGACACTCCCCTGCGGCACACCTGAAATCACTCTTACTTCGGAAGACTTCTCTCCATTGAGAATGACATGCTGCGTTCTGTTATCTAGGAACTCCTCAATCCAATCACACAATTGATCTGCTAGTCCGTATGCTCTTACTTTGTTCATTAAACGACTGTGGGGAACTGTGTCAGACGCCTTGCGGAAGTCAAGAAATACGGCATCTACCTGTGCACCCGTGTCTAAGGCCCTCTCAGTCTCGTGGACGAATAGCGCGGGCTTGGTTTCACATGACCGTCTTTTTCGAAACCCTTGCTGATTCCTACAGAGTAGATTTCTAGTCTCCAGAAAAGACATTATACTCGAACATAATACGTGTTCCAAAATTCTACAACTGATCGACGTTAGAGATATAGGTCTATAGTTCTGCACATCTGTTCGACGTCCCTTCTTGAAAACGGGGATGATCTGTGCCCTTTTCCAATCCTTTGGAACGCTTCGCTCTTCTAGAGACCTACGGTACACCGCTGCAAGAAGGGGAGCGTATGTTCGTAGAGTTTTTGTTTTGCATATTGGTCTTCCGGTTGATATGCGTTTATTTATCGATTGGCGCTTTGTAGTTAACTATTGCTATCAGAGTCTGTCTACTGTTGCTCTGTCATTTGGAGAAGGTGAGTGAAGTTGTGGACGCTAGAAAATGGAGCGACAATTGCAGAAGTCGGATCATTTCCGAAATATTCTTCTGTCTGAGTCCAGCATAGTGGTGACAGCAACGGAGGCGTCCAGAAACATTTACGCCGTGCATGGGTATAATGTCATTGGACAAAGGACGACAAGAAAATCATTTTCTCGTTTTAAGAAGGATCGTTTTGACATTAGCGACTCTCCACGTTCATCAGATCCTCCAGGGATTGATAAAGATCGTTTAAAAGCATTAATCTAAAATGATCAATGTCAGAGTTGTCTAGAATTGGCAGGTTTGATGAACTGTGATCATTCTACCGTCGTGCGACTTTTGTATACAGTGGGGATGGTTACGTAGTCGGGTGCACAGGTACTGCACACTGTGAGGCATATCACAAGATCAGCAGGTGGCCATATTTACATCTCTGCTTGCTCATCATCAACTGTCTTGTGAACGACACCGACCATTCCTATCCTTTTCGTCTCTGCTAGAGGGAAATGGTGTCTGTACTCTAACGTAGGGAAAAGAAAGGAATGGCTGAACCAAAAAAAAAGCAGCCACTCCCCGCACAAAGACGTGCTCGCATCCTCAATAAACAATGCCACGTATCGGATGGAACAGCGCCGGCATAGTGTACTACGAATTGTTCCCCTTGAAACAACTGAGGTGTCATGTAGAGGCAGTCGTAAAACAACTTTGTGATGTGACGCTACGCCTGCCGCGCGGAATTAGCCGAGCGGTCTCAGGCGCTGCCGTCATGTACTGTGCGGCTGTTGCCGGCGGAGGTTCGAGTCCTCCCTCGGGCGTGGGTGTGTGTGTTTGTCCTTAGGATAATTTAGGTTAAGTAGTGTGTAAGCTTAGGGACTGATGACCTTAGCAGTTAAGTCCCATACGATTTCACACACGTTTGAACGTTTTTGATGCTACGCCACGATAACGCCAGCCCACATTTACTTGACCAACACAAAATATTATGCAGGAGTTGTGTTTGGAAGTCAATCCGTACCCACCTTTCCACTTGACCCTGAGCCCTCATATTGTCACCATTTCCACTCCCTATCGAACGACCTTCAAGAGATTTCCTTTCCGAGTGAAAAAGCGTTCCGAATATAGCTAGATGAGCTTTTTGCCACAAAACCAAGTAATTCCTACAGTCGTGGAAACGAAATGTTACCCAGCGTTGTCAGACTTGTAAATAGTGAAGGAGAATATATTGTTGTTGATTAAGATCTCTATTATGTGTACTTGGCGTGTTTTTAAAACTTACAGAAAAACGTTACGAACATTTGCACCAATCCGATACCGTGGTGGTAACATAATGGTAGCACCGACGACTTCGGATAATGATTCTCTGAATTTACCCCAACAGAATTTTGTGTGAACCTCTTTTGTCTTTCTTCCACGGATTCCAAAGCAAGGTTCCCAACCATGTCTGTTACACTTCCGTATGCGCTTATCAGTTAAAACCCATCAGCGCGATTGTGAATTATTTCAAAGTCTGTTGTCACGCATACGTACTTCATATGAAGCTTAAACACTGAAACAATGATTTTTAACTGGTCACACTACGTTATGCAGTTTTCGTTTTTTTTCTGTTTTTCGTTTTTTTGTTTTGTTTTCGTTTTTGTGTCTTATGAATCAGGACGTAATGGTCGCACAAAAAAGAGATAATAAATACTATACATCACAAAGACTATGTAACACTAATGTCAGTGTAAGCGCTTCCTTCCTTTCAGGGCACTAACTCACCGACGAGCCCGGCTACAGAGCAGACGTGCATCACGCCAGCGACTGTACGCCGAGGCAACGACAGAAGCGTTGAAGGGCCAGTGGCCAGCGAGGCAAACGATATGCAGGCCCGGCGCCGGCGCCGGCGGACAGGTGCGCTCGTTATGCGGCAGCCTGCGGGGGCGCCGCCCAGTGCCGCCCACCGCCGCCCACCGCCGCGGACCGGCCCCTAATTGTCCTCGCCGCCGCCCACGCCCCTCGTTACGCTCGCGCCGATGCCGCTGCCTCCGCCCAGGGCTCGTTGTTATTGCACAAGTTCCTCGGCGTGCTACCAGGCCCTTCATTTCCTGCTGCACTACGGTGTAACGCACGGAGCCAACAAGAAGCTATAAGCTATTGCCGGCTTAAGCACTGTAAGAACCTCTGACCGATATTGCGCTATTTTGGCGTTGTGGCTTCGAGCAGTAGTTTAAGCAGAAGCAGTGCCACGAGTTTCCGTTGCAGACTAACAGTGAAGTGCAGCAACTCACCGTAAGATTAATGGCTTTTACATGTTTCTAAACACTCCTTTGAATAGCCAAATGCTGTTGATGTAGTCTTCATTTCACAGACTAGTTTGGTGCAGATGTCGGTGCTACCCCGTCTGATGCATGCTCCTTCATTTCTATACAGCTAGGGGTAAAACACAAGGAGCGAAACGCTATTTATGGCAGTTATTAGATGAAAGAGAAGCAGTGGTTGGGAAGGGAGTGAGACAGGGTTGTACCCTATCACCGATGCTAATCAATCTGTATATTGAGCAAGCAGTAAAGGAAACAAAAGAAAAATTCGGAGTAGGTATTAAAATCCATGTAGAAGAAATAAAATCCTTAAGGTTCGCCGATGACATTGTAATCCTGTCAAAGACAGCAAAGAACTTGGAAGAGCAGTTGAACGGAATGGACAGTGTCCTGAAAGGCGGGTATAAGATGAAAATCTACAAAAACAAAACGAGGATAATGGAATGTAGTAGAATTAACTCTGGTGATGCTGAGGGAATTAGATTAGGATATGAGACACCTAAAGTAGTAAAGGAGTTTTGCTATTTGGATAGCAAAATAACTGATGATGGTAGAGGTAGAGAGGATTTAAAATGTAGACTGCAATGGCAGGAAAAGCGTTTCTGAAGAAGAAAAATTTGTTAACGTGGAATATAGATTTAAATGTCAGAAAGTCGTTCTCAAAGTATTTGTATGGAGTGTAGCCATGTATGGAGGTGAAACGTGGACGATAAACAGTTTAGACAAGAAGCTTTCGAAATGTGGTGCTGCAGAAGAATGCTGAAGATTAGATGGGTAGATCACATAACTAATGAGGAGGTACTGAATAGAATTGGGGAGAAAAGTGGTTTGTGGCACAATTTGATTAGAAGAGGGGATCGGTTGGTAGGACATGTTCTGAGGCATCAAGGGATCACCAGTTTAGTATTGGAGGGCAGCGTGGAGGGTAAAAATCGTAGAGGGAGACCAAGAGAGGAATACACTAAGCAGATTCAGAAGGATGTAGGCTGCAGTAGGTACTGAGAGATGAAGAAACCTGCACGGGAAAGAGTAGCATTGAGAGCTGCATCAAACCAGTCTCAGGTTTGAAGACCACAACAACAACCACAAGGTATTCTTCACGGTCGTAACTGCATCTCTAAGCCGTTCAGTAAAGACTAACCGGTTTCCATCCATCCATGCGTCCACACTTTAGTACCTGACCTAGCGTCTGGGGGAGAATAAGCCTGAATGCTTGCAACTGCAGCATGTACATGGAGGTTCTAACCAACCCAAAAGCATAGTACTCCTAATAGCTAAAATTGTTAGTCTTCAGATGACGAAAACACTGATGATACGTATCTCAGTACACTGACCTCAGTCTCCATCTAGAAGCATATGCACTTATATCCGCTGCACTCAGCACAGAATGTTTTAAAAATGGAGGGCATTATTTCAGGTTTGTATTCCCCATATACAGACAGTGAAAAAGTCAATTACAGCACGTGTCGGTAGACGCTTGGTTTTCTAGTTAAGTCCTTCAGAACAGTCATAATCGCCATAATTTTTTCCCTTCTGGTAGTTACCCATACAGAAGTCGTTCAAAGTGTCCATCTCCTGGTTGAATACAGGCCTCGCATTGATGTCTCTTGGCTCTCCTAACGCGATTCCAAATTCCAGAGTATTGCATATTCTCTCGAAATCTGAGAAAATTAGATTCTGAAGGGACTCCACGTCGCACTCCAGAGACATATTCACCAATAATTATAAAAGATTCCACAAGTGGAAGTCTTGGCTATCCTAACGCGATCCCAAATTCCAGAGTATTGCATATTTTCTCACAATCTGCGAAAATTAGATTCTGAAGGGATTCCACATCGCACACTAGAGACAAATTCACCAATAATTATAAAAGACTCCACAAGTGGAAATCGATAGAGTTCAGATCGGGTGAGCATCGAGGCCAAAGCAGCCGGGCCACCTCCACCTATCTATCGACCAAGAACCGTCCGCTCCAAGAACCACCGTGCCATAGGCCTGAAGTGTGCAGGAGCGTTACCATGCAGGAAGTGACATTGTTGAACGGACAGTGTAGTGTCATCAGAAACATGGGATACAGTGTTTTCGCTTGCTCTGTCTGTTTACGTGTGTATCGGGTACAATTAACCGACCACACGTTGTGGAGGAACTGCACTTGGTGATGAGATATAATAAACGGACGCGGTTTTTTGTATGTCCATATGTGCTGATATTTCTGTTGCGACCAGGTGAAACTACTTACGTCTAGGTACAACTGTGACTTCTTTGACCCCTCTGGGAGAGGCCTCGTCATACTGAAAGATATTAGTTCACTTTATTACATAAACGAATAAAAGATTTACTTAATTTTGACAGCCGGCCGGGGTTGCTGAGCGGTTCTAGGCGCTACAGTCTGGAACCGTGGTAATGCTACGGTCGCAGGTTCGAATCCTGCCTCGGGCATGGATGTTTGTGATGTCCTTAGGTTATTTAGGCTTAAGTAGTTCTAAGTTCTAGGGAACTGATGACCTCAGAAGTTAAGTCCCATAGTGCTCAGAGCCATTTAATTTTGACATACGTCTTAGCCACAGACGTTCTGGACAATTTAACATTGACTAGCTAAGCATAACTTGATGCACTAATGAACTAACTGTTCTCTTGAGGTACAATGTTCGACATAGTCAAGTACACGTTCATGTGAAACTTCACTCTTTTGTCATACACAATGATGCTGACTGCAGTAGCACAGGTCTCGAACTGGACTGCGCTCTAGCATTCTCGACGCTATATTGACCTCAGTGCGAGGGCGCTGCTGTAGTTGACAGGGAGATGGGGTCATCTGGAAGTCGTAGGGTATTGCAGCGAGTGCTCGCTACTGTCTGTGGTATCGAATCGCGTTGCTTAATTTGTTGTGGCCTCCGGATCTCTGGACAATTCCACAGTTTCTGACGCCATGTCGTTCGATCTGTGCATCACCTGTGCATAATACTAAAGAAGGAGAGCTCGGATTTGTAGCACACTGCTGCAAAAACTATTGGCAGAAGATAACTCATGTAGAATAATCTGCTGGTAAGAGGACCTGTACATCTACATGACTACTCTGCAATTCATATTTAAGTGCTTGGCAGAGGGTTCATCGAACCACAATCATACTATCTCTCTACTATTCCACTCCCGAACAGCGAGCGGGAAAAACGAACACCTAAACCTTTCTGTTCGAGCTCTGATTTCTCTTATTTTATTTTGATGATCATTCCTACCTATGTAGGTTGGGCTCAACAAAATATTTTCGCATTCGGAAGAGAAAGTTGGTGACTGAAATTTCGTAAGAAGGTCTCGCCGCGACGAAAAACGTCTATGCTGTAATGACTTCCATCCCAACTCGCTTACCATATCTGCCACACTCTCTCCCCTATAACGCGATAATACAAAACGAGCTGCCCTTTTTTGCACCCTTTCGATGTCCTCCGTCAATCCCACCTGGTAAGGATCCCACACCGCGCAGCAATATTCTAACAGAGGACGAACGAGTGTAGTGTAAGCTGTCTCTTTAGTGGACTTGTGGCATCTGCTAAGTGTCCTGCCAATGAAACGCAACCTTTGGCTCGCCTTCCCGACAATATTATCTATGTGGTCCTTCCAACTGAAGCTGTTCGTAATTTTAACACCCAGGTACTTAGTTGAATTGACAGCCTTGAGAATTGTACTATTTATCGAGTAATCGAATTCCAACGGATTTCTTTTGGAACTCATGTGGATCATCTCACACTTTTCGTTATTTAGCGTCAACTGCCACCTGACACACCATACAGCAATCTTTTCTAAATCGCTTTGCAGCTGATACTGGTCTTCGGATGACCTTACTAGACGGTAAATTACAGCATCATCTGCGAACAGTCTAAGAGAACTGCTCAGATTGTCACCCAGGTCATTTATATAGATCAGGAACAGTAGAGGTCCCAGGACGCTTCCCTGGGGAACACCTGATATCACTTCAGTTTTACTCGATGATTTGCCGTCTATTACTACGAACTGCGACCTTCCTGACAGGAAATCACGAATCCAGTCGCACAACTGAGACGATACCCCATAGCTCCGCAGCTTGATTAGAAGTCGCTTGTGAGGAACGGTGTCAAAAGCTTTCCGGAAATCTAGAAATACGGAATCAACTTGAGATCCCCTGTCGATAGCGGCCATTACTTCGTGCGAATAAAGAGCTAGCTGCGTTGCACAAGAGCGATGTTTTCTGAAGCCATGCTGATTACGTGTCAATAGATCGTTCCCTTCGAGGTGGTTGATAATGTTTGAATACAGTATATGCTCCAAAACCCTACTGCAAACCGACGTCAATGATATAGGTCTGTAGTTAAATGGATTACTCCTACTACCCTTCTTAAACACTGGTGCGACCTGCGCAATTTTCCAATCTGTAGGTACAGATCTATCGGTGAGCGAGCGGTTGTATATGAGTGCTAAGTAGGGAGCACGTAAATTATAAGGATACAGCTGTTGCGTTCGCAACAGTTTCTAAACAGTCGTATGAGGAACATTAGTGGGCTGATACACATAATCGTGTGCATAGAATCCAGAATGTTCTCCTCTGCGTCTGGAGTTTTGAATGCTGGTTTTCCAAAGCAGGAGATGTAAACTCTCCATGAGTGCACAAACGGCCGTGGAGACGTCCAAATGTTATCTGATCTGGAAACTTCGCTGTAAGTACCTCTCCTTTTAAAAAAGGCGAGGCACTGCAGCATTACCTTCAGCTTACCGTAAATAAAGTGTACTTCTGCCACCTCCTGATGTGAGTACATTCGAATGCCAACTGTTCTGTAAATATCTTCAGTTTCGGCAACTATACGCGGAAAGCGAAATGTTCTGTTTAATATAAATAATCTCAGGGCCATAACTCAGAAACTTAGCATTTCCGGATACGTGATGTAATGAACTATTTTTATCGTCTACACATGGGCAATAGTAACGTCAATTTATGCCCGCTATATCTGAAGCACCCTGTATACATACTGAAGTCTATATTCAATTGAATCCCCTTACTGCACTTAATCCTAGCTTTCCTTCTATGGCTTTTTGCCTCTGCACTTCCCTTTATTACCAAGTTGACGACTCGTTAATGTCTCTGGATATAACCTATCAAACGATCCCTTCTTTTGATGGAGTTGTGGCATAAATTTCATTCTTCTATACCTCTATTAATTAGCTGTTTATTAATTATACGAACTATCCACATAATCATGAACATTTTTCTTTATTACCACATTTGAGAGCATCTATTTTCTTCCTGCATCAGAGCCGTCAATGTTTCACTTCCGTAGAAGACTATACTCCACACAAATACTTTTCGGAATAATATTTCATATTAACGATTTTCTCTTTTTCAGAAATGCTTCTATTGCTGTTACCATTCTCTAGTGCCCTCTTTATTTCATCCGTCACGTTACTTTGCTGCCTATGTAGCAAACCTCATGTGCCACTAATCTAATTGCATATTCTAATTCGACTGCATGCCACAATCCATGCCCCTTTCAAAATATTACTCATTCCGTTCAATTACTCTTCCATGTCGTTTGACATCTCAGACAGAAGTAAAATATATTCGACCAATCTCAAAGTTTTTATTTCTTCTCTTCGAATTTTAATTCCCGTTCCCAATTTTCCCTCACTTCCCTCACAGCTTCCTCAACGTGCAAGTGGAATAACAGTGGGCACAGACTACAAGCTGTCTCATTCCCTTCTTCACCACTGCCACCATTTCACTCCCATCGACTCTTATACTGTAAATGCGGTCCGGTTTCTGTACAAGTTGTACATAATCTTTCTCTCCCTGTATTTTTACCCCTGCTAACATCAGAAATTTAAAGAGTGTTTTCCAGTCAACATTTGAAAAGCTTTCCCAGACCTGCAAATGCTGTAATCGCAGGTTTGCCTTTCTTTAACCTGCCTTCTAAGATAAATAGTAGGGTCCGCCGAAGTAGAGAATATATCAAAGGTATAATGACAGTGGCAAGAAAAGCGATGCCTGAACAACAGAAAACTCTTAATGTGGAACATAAATTTAAGTGTTAAAAGTATTTCCTGAAGTCATTTGTCTGGAGTGTAGCCTTCTGCAGGAGTAGAATTTGGACGATAAGCAGTTCAGACAAGAAGAGAGTGGAAGCTTTCGAAATGTGGTGCTACAGAAGGAAGTCTGAAGATTAGATACGTCGATTGATCAACTAATGAAGAGGTACTGAACGGAATAGGGGAAAAAAGAAATTTGTGACACAAGTTGACTGAAAGGCGGGATCGGTTGATAGGACACGTTCTGAGACATCAAGGTTCAAATGGCTCTGAGCACTATGGGACTTAACTGCTGAGGTCATCAGGCCCCTAGAACTTAGAACTACTTAAACCTAACTAAGCTAAGGACATCACACACACCCATGCCCGAGGCAGGATTCAAACCTGCGACCGTAGCGGTCGCGCGGTTCCAGACTGTAGCGCCTAGAACCGCTCGGCCCCCCCGGCCGGCCAGACATCAAGGAATCGTCTTTTTGTATTCGACGGTTGTATGGCGATTAAAAATCGTAGAGGGCGACTGAGAGACGAGTATAGCAAGTACGTTCAAATGGATATGGGTTGCAGTAGCTATTCGGAGATGAAGACACGTGTACGGCATACAATATCGTGAAGGGCTGCAACCAACCAGTCGTCAGAATGAAGAACACAAGAAACTTTAAAATCTCAAAGCGCTGCGTCTCATTTTCTGTTCGTCTCAGAGTACCTTCATTCTCCACCCAACATTCTCGAAATCTCGTTTCTTATATTCTAGTCATTGTGTACCTCTGCAATTTCTTCCTTTAATCTCTTCTTCCAGTGCTATTTACTATTTCATAACGCCTTTATCTGTTGGAAATTAGCAATGTCTGTCTTCTGTCATCTGTTCTATCTAGTGTATCATCATTTCATTCGTTTTTACCCACTTTTAACGTCTATCTACATCGCCAAAGTACAAATAATTCCAGTTTCACATCCCGTTTCCCTGCGGTACACCTTTCAATCAGTAACGTGCTTTTTTGCAGATTCACAGCTACAGGAACTACTTCCGCAATTCCATTTCAGAGTTTGTTACCAAAAGACCCATATATGTTATGGAAATTGTCATAGTGAGACTAAACTCAATATATGATGTCATCTTCAGATTTACCAAGTTGTATAATCTTGCTTCCTAAACAAAGTACTGTTCTCATTTCTACTAGTAATGTGACTTTCCGTATTGTGATGTTGAGCAAACCACTAATTCTCTTCCCCACTGTTATTCACTGTGGTCGTCGTAGTTTCATATGCATTTGACCTATATTTGATTCTAAATTAATGAAACCATTTCATTCGAAAATTCTGTCGTAATGCCCGTACTTTTAGCATAATCAGTTACGAAGTCTGTGGTTCTTAGCTTGGTATATTTTTTTAACCTCCTCTTACTCTACTTCTGAATTTTTTCCGCTTCATTTAATGTCTCCACTACATAGATGCTAAGCAGTAACGACAACAAGTAGAAATTGTTGACTCAAAGTCTCACTACATCAACAACAACCTCCACATAATCCAAGCACTGCTTCCCGCGGAGAGTATCCTTCATTGGCCCTAACTGATGGAAGTGGAATAGTGCGAGATCTGTGATGTAGGGTAGGTGAGGAAGAAAAGACCAATAAAGTTTTGCGAACGCTACCACCAGAAACGTCCAATTGAGCAACGAGGTGTTGATTGTGATCTGTCGATCACCTTGAATGAGAGTGTCCGCACGTTCAAACATTCCAGGAGTCACAGCCGGCCGGCCGGCACACGCAAAATCGGACAAGTTGCATGTCCTTGTTGCGATGACACACACCTCGCCCAAGAACTCACCATGCTTTTGTTCACAGCAAGATCTCCGTAGATGCTACAAGAGCCTATCAATATCTTCGATGTTTTGGTTTTTTCGCCATAAGAAACTAAAATACAGCTCTTTACTTGGAATGCGACTCCGCTATAGACGCCAATTCGTTGGCTACATATAACACCGACACCTCTCGGAATTTTATGAAACTATAGGGCTGAAGCTGGTATAATCCGCGACGAACAAATTCCGCATCTTTTCAACCTAAATTGCCCGAGAAAAAAACTTGTTTCATCACTTATTGAAATTCCGCCGTATAATGGTAAAGTGGTTGAGAGAAGAGGCAGATCGCTTCTACAATGTTGCAATAAAGTGAGGTCCTACCTTAGGGCAAACCACACAAAGTCATTTCATAGTAAAATGAGGATAGTAGTGAAACTTTGGCAATGTCTTGTAAGATGTACAATGGTTTATAGGCTAGAAACAAACTCATGAGAAACTATTGCATTTGATCATCACTTTATTAGGTATCTAGTTCTTCAATAGCTTGTTCCATTCACTGAATATCTGTAAGTCTTTCATACCAAATGCTCGTACTCATCCGTAACTGATTTGTCACAATACACCTCTCTCTCCGTTGCGGGAAACAGTGGTATTAGCTGTGAATGTACAGCAGCTGTCCCTTCCCTGGCAAGAGAAGACTTCCTGAGCGGCGAAGACAATTAGTTCCCGCCCACTCCAACGCAAAACGGTGCGATATTGATCGCAGTCCCGCGATGTGTGCCTAAGCGTTCCATTAGATAAAGAGCTCGGTGCTATAAAACACATCGACCACACGTGCAGTAAAGCAATAACGGCGCCAGATGCATTACACACCCCTTAAAACACGGTGCGGCCCAGGCCGGCTGATGCAAACTGGTGACTCATAAAACGTTGATAACGCCGTTAAGCACGCACCCAACTCCCTCCGTCAGCGCTCTCTGTGTTATTGCCTGCATGTTCCGCTCGCGACACAGTACTGAAGGATTTGCCCAAATTAAAAACAAAAATAGCGAAGAACTTTATAAACTATATACCACACTTAACACACTGACTTTCTTGGAAAGCATCAGCTTTGCTAAAGAGAATTTATATTTTATGAGCACCAACGTTAGACAAAACACTCTGCGTGTCGAGAATTAAGGAAATTAGATCTACCTGTAGTTCTGTGGAGGTATTTGAGACAGATGTACTAAAACTTTACCTCTCAACACAGAGTGACATGAACCCTTGGTATCAAAACTACGCGGACATTAATTGTAACATTTCGCTACAGTTTTATAGCGTTGACACTTCTCTGTACACAACACATCATCCAGAAACAGCCTTAAGGAACTTTCGGCGTTTACATACGGGCAGGTTATCTGTAAGTCCAAAATTCCACTTTCTCAGGAGAATGAAATTAAACTTTACAGGTCCTAATTATACATTTCTTCAGTAAATTAGGGCACGACAAGAACTACTAATTCTAAACTTTCCGTCATAATATATAATTTTACTACTGAAAGTTTTAAGTACATGAAAAGTGAAACTTTCAAAATTATTGCTTTAAAAGAATGATTAGGGAAGGAGAATATGCTTAAATACAAGTTGCCGACTGACTCAGAAAGTGGAACTATTATTTACTGCCAAGAGATACTGAGGAAAGTAGCGAACCAGAAAAAGAAAATTCAGACAACGTCGTAATTATGATGCTGACATGGTTTCATCACGTTGTTCGTCACTGAAACGTTATACGAATACGTTATACACCTAGAAAGAATTTATGCCGGCTAGAAGGCATAAAGTTCGACAGTTCCATTATATTTCGTTCTCTTTGCTTCTGTGAACGAATTTTCCACCAGGGAAAGCTGTTGGCACCTGACGGCGATCAAAGGTGATTGACAGACGGCCAGCTCTGTTTGCAGAAGCACTTCCTCTTTTCGAATTATGCTCCTGGAATTCAACCTCATCATGTTCCATGATGCCTTTGGAGCAACTTGCTTTCATTCTTAGCTACATTTTTTGTCATCTAGTCTTCGTGACGCATTCTTGAAGGCCTCTTACGGTAAATCTGATGGCTAAATTTGATAAACCCCAAACATATTCATTATCAGGCGGTGGTAGCAGACTTGACACTAGTTTGTCTTTAGACCTACACCTCTCGACTGCCGAGATGTACAGAAATTTCGTTCAAGGTATTGAACAAAGACCCACTAGTAATGATAAGAGGTTTCAGCTCATATTCAGTTTCAGCCAGTTTCCACCCCCCTCCCTCCTCCCAATACACACTCCTGGAAATTGAAATAAGAACACAGTGAATTCATTGTCCCAGGAAGGGAAAACTTTATTGACACATTCCTGGGGTCAGATACATCACATGATCACACTGACAGAACCACAGGCACATAGACACAGGCAACAGAGCATGCACAATGTCGGTACTAGTACAGTGTATATCCACCTTTGGCAGCAATGCAGGCTGCTATTCTCCCATGGAGACGATCGCAGAGATGCTGGATGTAGTCCTGTGGAACGGCTTGCAATGCCATTTCCACCTGGTGCCTCATTTGGACCAGCGTTCGTGCTGGACGTGCAGACCGCGTGAGACGACGCTTCATCCAGTCCCAAACATGCTCAATGGGGGACAGATCCGGAGATCTTGCTGGCCAGGGTAGCTGACTTACACCTTCTAGAGCACGTTGGGTGGCACGGGATACATGCGGACGTGCATTGTCCTGTTGGAATAGCAAGTTCCCTTGCCGGTCTAGGAACGGTAGAACGATAGGTTCGATGACGGTTTGGATGTACCGTGCACTATTCAGTGTCCCCTCGACGATCACCAGAGGTGTACGGCCAGTGTAGGAGATCGCTCCCCACACCATGATGCCGGGTGTTGGCCCTGTGTGCCTCGGTCGTATGCTGTCCTGATTGTGGCGCTCGCCTGCACGGCGCCAAACACGCATACGACCATCATTGGCACCAAGGCAGAAGCGACTCTCATCGCTGAAGACGACACGTCTCCATTCGTCCCTCCATTCACGCCTGTCGTGACACCACTGGAGGCGGGCTGCACGATGTTGGGGCGTGAGCGGAAGACGGCCTAACGGTGTGCGGGACCGTAGCCCAGCTTCATGGAGACGGTTGCGAAAGGTCCTCGCCGATACCCCAGGAGCAACAGTGTCCCTAATTTGCTGGGAAGTGGCGGCGCGGTCCCCTACGGCATTGCGTAGGATCCTACGGCCTTGGCGTGCATCCGTGCGTCGCTGCGGTCCGATCCCAGGTCGACGGGCACGTGCACCTTCCGCCGACCACTGGCGACAACATCGATGTACTGTGGAGACCTCGCGCCCCACGTGTTGAGCAATTCGGCGGTACGTCCACCCGGCCTCCCGCATGCCCACTATATGCCATCGCTCTAAGTCCGTCAACTGCACATACGGTTCACGTCCACGCTGTCGCGGCATGCTACCAGTGTTAAAGACTGCGATGGAGCTCCGTATGCCACGGCAAACTGGCTGACACTGACGGCGGCAGTGCACAAATGCTGCGCAGCTAGCGCCATTCGACGGCCAACACCGCGGTTCCTGGTGTATCCGCTGTGCCGTGCGTGTGATCATTGCTTGTACAGCCCTCTCGCAGTGTCCGGAGCAAGTATGGTGGGTCTGACACACCGGTGTCAATGTGTTCTTTTTTCCATTTCCAGGAGTGTATTTAGAATATTCATGTTACCGGACACTCTTTCGTGGTGATCTGAAGTTATTTTACGTTTGATGATTTTTCTCACTTGAGAACCACATTATATGTTCTATTTGGTAGAAACTCTTCTGTCCAACTAATTTGTCTGATGCTCCTTCCGCTCGTATTATCTTCATTAGGCGTCAGTGCGAAACTATATCTAATTTCCTCCGGAAGGCAAAGAAGACACCACATTACCCCGGAAGCTGCTGTACGGAGTAAACCAGAACTTCATCGAGAAACTTTCACTGGTGTACTACGGACAAGGTAAAAATTTTAGAGCCCTTGATTACTATTTTTTCTGTTTCTGGGTCCGGGTGGCGTGGCCCAGTGGTTAGCACATTGGATTCGCTTGAAAGGAGGACGACGGTTCAAACCCGTCTACGGCCATCATGATTTAGGTTTTCCGCTATTTCCCTTAATCGTTTCAGGCAAATGCCGGGATGGTTCCTTTGAAAGGGCCCGGCCGATTTCCTTCCCAATCCTTCCCTAATCCGAGCTTGTGCTCCGTCTCTAATGACCTCGTTGTCGACGGGGCGTTAAACACTAATCTCCTTCTCCTCTTTTTCTGTTCCGTACTACCACCTGTCGAAGTTTGTCAGTAGAGCTCTTATTCTCCCTGTATTCTGCCCTGGGTCTCTTAAACGAACTGAGTGAGCTGGTTTTCAAACGTCTTTAATGTCAATGAGCTAATCGCTTTTCCTACGTTGCGACAATTTCAACCTAGCAGACACTACTAGCGTTCAAGAAGAGCAATGATTTGATGAAACGGCTCAAGTGTACCGTACGGAAGGAAAAAAAGAATAACGAACTATCACACTTAACACAATGGACTGCGAGTGGAAAATGTTAGTTTGACTAAACATAATTTATTCTTCATGAAGACTGACGCTAGATGACACACTATGAGTGTCAATAATTAAGGTAATTCTTGTTACTCGCTGATGATATTTGGGACAGGATTCCAAAACTTTTCCTCTGCATATATAATGTCACCAACGCTTGCCTACATACTGTCGCCAATCTTTGGAACCAAAATTATGCAGATATGAGCAGTAACTTATTATTTTGTATCCTTAAGTGAATACGAACATTTTAAGCTGGGCAAGGTTTTGAACGAGCTGTTGCGTACCAACCCTGTTTCATAATTGCGAGACCTCGACCTCGTTCACTTTGTGTTACTTGTGGGAGTGTCAGCAAGTGAGAAACGAAACGGCAGCGTTTCATCACGTTAGCAGGTCAGGTGGAAAGCAGGACATCAGCGTTTTGCGCGAACTGTGTAGCTAACATCAGTAGGAGCTAAGTAAACCAATACAACTGAGAAGTGTCTCGTCATCTTGTTATACAGGGTGTTTCAAAAATGACCGGTATATTTGAAACGGCAATAAAAACTAAACGAGCAGCGATAGAAATACACCGTTTGTTGCAATATGCTTGGGACAACAGTACATTTTCAGGCTGACAAACTTTCTAAATTACAGTAGTTACAATTTTCAACAACAGATGGCGCTGCAAGTGATGTGAAAGATATAGAAGACAACGCAGTCTGTGGGTGCGCCATTCTGTACGTCGTCTTTCTGCTGTAAGCGTGTGCTGTTCACAACGTGCAAGTGTGCTGTGGACAACATGGTTTATTCCTTAGAACAGAGGATTTTTCTGGTGTTGGAATTCCACCGCCTAGAACACAGTGTTGTTGCAACAAGACGAAGTTTTCAACGGAGGTTTAATGTAACCCAAGGACCGAAAAGCGATACAATAAAGGATCTGTTTGAAAAATTTCAACGGACTGGTAACGTGACGGATGAACGTGCTGGAAAGGTAAGGCGACCGCGTACGGCAACCACAAAGGGCAACGTGCAGCTAGTGCAGCAGGTGATCCAACAGCGGCCTCTGGTTTCCGTTCGCCGTGTTGCAGCTGCGGTCCAAATGACGCCAACGTCCACGTATCGTCTCATGCGCCAGAGTTTACACCTCTATCCATACAAAATTCAAACGGAGCAACCCCTCAGCGCCGCTACCATTGCTGCACGAGAGACATTCGCTAACGATATAGTGCACAGGATTGATGACGGCGATATGCATGTGGGCAGCATTTGGTTTACCGACGAAGGTTATTTTTACCTGGACGGCTTCGTCAGTAAACAGAACTGGCGCATATGGGGAACCGAAAAGCCCCATGTTGCAGTCCCATCGTCCCTGCATCATCAAAAAGTACTGGTCTGGGCCGCCATTTTTCCAAAGGAATCATTGGCCCATTTTTCAGATCCGAAACGATTACTGCATCACGCTATCTGGACATTCTTCGTGAATTTGTGGCGGTACAAACTGCCTTAGACGACACTGCGAACACCTCGTGGTTTATGCAAGATGGTACCCGGCCACATCGCACGGCCGACGTCTTTAATTTACTGAATGAATATTTCGATGATCGTGTGATTGCTTTGGGTTATCCGAAACATACAGGAAGTGGCGTGGATTGGCCTCCCTATTCGCCAGACATGAACCCCTGTGACTTCTTTCTGTGGGGACACTTGAAAGACCAGGTGTACCGCCAGATTCCAGAAACAATTGAACAGCTGAAGCAGTACATCTCATCTGCATGTGAAGCCATTCCGCCAGACACGTTGTCAAAGGTTTCGGGTAATTTCATTCAGAGACTACGTCATATTATTGCTACGCATGGTGGATATGTGGAAAATATCGTACTATAGAGTTTCCCAGACCGCAGCGCCATCTGTTGTTGACAATTGTAACTACTGTAATTTCGAAAGTTTGTCTGCCTGAAAATGTACTGTTGTCCCAAGCATATTGCAACAAACGGTGTATTTCTATCGCTGCTCGTTTAGTTTGTATTGCTGTTTCAAATATACCGGTCATTTTTGTAGCACCCTGTATGAACAAAGAAGGAGCATCGCAAGTGCAAGAAGTCGTGCTGAATATTGTTACGGACCAGTCTGATGATGCAACTAATGCGTTAAGCGAACAGGGCGTGATATGAATAGCTGATATATTCGTATTAGGGAAGCCTATGTCGTCATTACAAGTGACATGTGGTCAACACCAGCCGATATTTCACACTATAAATATCCCAGCATTTGAGTTCCGAGGGACTTCGTCACAGGGATCGATGGTGTGCAGGACACGCGCACTAGATTCCCTGACACGGTATTAGCGCTGGGTGTAAGTCTGTTGTGGATTTCCTGCTCGCGCTCAGCGTCGCCACGAGCCGCCAGAGAGACGTCTTTCTCTCCGTAAGCACCAGTAACGAGATCGGTGCTGCTGACAGCTTCCAACGCAAATGGGAAAACCTAGGGGTCTTCCGTGTCGACTTGGGCCAGGTCACCAGCGTTCCTGACACTTCAGCAGAGCCACGGAGCCTTCCCACTAGGCAGACAAGGTTCGGCGCTCTTCTCGACTACACGGCAACCGTCATCGCAGTTCAGAGAGCAGAGATGAGCCACAGTTACGGAGTTACGGAAGGGGGTCAAGGACCTCCTAGACCGACGTCTGTGAGCGACATACGCGCGCGCCACCTTCTTCGAGTGCGGAGGGTGGAGACGCAGCATGCACTTCCTGAGTAGCTGCCGGGAGCTAGCAGCACACCAGTACAAGCAACGACAGAGGACCGCAGTAGCATCGCTAAAGAAGAGATGTATTTGCAGAAATAAATGGTTAAAAGTCACTCTTACTTTACTGCGCCCACCGGCGTACAGAGGTTACAACCAACTCCTCTTCGCTGAAGAATCGGCAAATGGGGAATTGGGAAAGTGCCTCCTGTCCTGACACACCATCCATCTGCCAGGCCTCTCAGCAGTCACCGCCTGCAGAGCAGTGCTCGTAAGAAATGCTTGTAACCTGCTTGCTTACATACTTAGTAATCGATATTCGTATCTACGTTTCTGACGCTACGTTAAACAACAACACACAACCGTCTGTGATGCGTCCAAGGTGGAGTTTTCGGTGTCGGCGGTGTCCATGTTCACTCTACTCCGCACGCCATGCCCCACCCACATCTCAGCTGAAGAGCGGCATTTAAACCCACCGTCTTCAGGAGCCTCGCTGTTTATTGAGCTCGCCGTATTCGTACAGAGGCCACCAGAGTGATCCTTCTTCACTTCCACTCACTTCGTGTAAATGTATCCGTAAGCGTTTCTATTTACTACGGCACACATTGATCTCTGCCAAAATCTCGGAAGACTCGCAGTGAGAGAAAGCTACGGACACTGTACGATGGAATTAATATTCCGTGACAGAGACAACCAGTAACAATTAATTACTATGGAATTTTACAATGTTGTATCTGTTGTAAATAAAAGCGTTGATGTTTTACTCATTTACATTGTAGCTCGCTATACTGGTTGATCATGTGATCTTCACCATTAAATTATTTTAAAAATTGTTTTGGTCCCTTTCTGGTTACTATTCATTATCTGTAGCAATACTCTTCAGTGGCAGATATGTATGTCTATTGAACCCTTTAGTCTATGGTAGTTCTTATTTTCTTTTTTGTTTGTAAAAATGGAAAATGTTTTTTTTTGGTCCAATTTTAATAAGTCAGTTTCATTTCTATTGATCATAAATTATTTTCATTTTTGCCAAGTTTTCCCACGTGGCCGCCGGTTTCGGGTCCTTCATCTTCATGTTTTCCCACTTATTTCCCAGCCCTCTATCCACCCTACTATCTCTCAAGCGTTCCCCTCCCTCTACCTATTCCTACCCCACTCCTATATGCCCATGAGGGTGATTACGCTTTGCCTTCCCCCAGGATGGAAAGTAGCATTTGGCTACAACCTTTCAAATACATTTAGTACCTGGCATCCATTTCTTGTTGTTTAGTTAAACGGATACTTGTGAGTCTAGTGCTGTTAGGGACGGTAATTTTTGGTGTTTTGTGAAAGTCATCTATGTGGTTTAATGTCTATTTTTATCTGTTAAATGTAAATAAATTGATTTACCTTAATATATCTCTGTACGGTTTGTCGTGGTAAAGTTTATACGTTTGTAAAGGGTTGGAAGTGATGATTATTTTTTGAAGTCCTATTATTTGTTTTCTTTTCATAATAATGCTGTGGCTCACATTTATTGATTTTTACGCACCATCATGGCATGAAACTTTGTTATACAATGCCATATGTGGCGCTGCTGTCCAGTGATGTTAAGTATTTAACTGTCTGTGCTAAAAGCTTTATAAGTATTTTTGATGATTGGAGAATACAGTAAAAAATCGTTTGCTTGTGCCTTTATCCCGCGTTTCCGCAGGATTGGCATGGTTAAGTTCGGATTTGGCATGGTTAATGTGAAGGGGTGGCCAGATTACCTACGTGCCGCCACCCCAAACCCCCCTGGAACGGAATTAGTGAACCCCACCTGTCTAAATCTAGTGTAATCCATTGAATAGTGTGAACGTGTTCAGATGTCTGCGAGTCGTGTAACTGAGGCGAGACGTGGAGACCAGCCCAGTATTCACCTAGTGGGATGTGGAAAACCGCCTAAAAATCACATCCAGGCTTGCCGGCACACCGGGTGGATTCGATCTGGGGCCAGCGCGCCTACCTTAGTCCAGGAAGCAGCGCATTAGCACTCTTGGCTAATCTGGCAGGTCAAGAATACTATAACAAATAAAAAGAAATATTTCCTATATCCTCATATGGCGCCCACTTCCCGACGTTTCTTTACGGCAGCAGGAGGAGCTGAGTGCCGGTTATCGATATGCTTTGCAACTACTCATTTGCTCTTTCTCATACGTCTATGTTTGTTACCTTGGCATGATTCTTATATTTTGGAGAAATGCTCTTGAAACAATACGTTCTGAATTTTTGAAGTGCACATATTAATTTGGAAACAGCTATATTTTACATAACTTAATACTGGGTTTTCTGTCACGTAGAAAGATTTTAAAATGCCTATGGGGGCAGTTTACCACCCCTAGCATAAGAGAGTGCCGTGACCCACTGTCCGATTATTCGCCTTCTTTCAGAAGGCCGTCGGCAGAAGTTCTCATAGAATAAAAAATTGTTTTTCCAGCAGAATATTAGAAGTGCTAACAATCAAACGATTTCGAACCAAGACTTCCATTGTGTCAAAGACTGTCCAGCGCAGTACTGCAGTACCGAGGACCTTACGAGTAAAGCTATATCGTTAATGGCTGTGGTCTCTCTCAAACGTAATGGTGTAGCAGTAGTTACGGGCATAGCGACGAAAATCCGTTTACCACACTCGTCTCGGATCACAAGCAATGCATCACTAGACTCATTCTCTAGAGTTACATTATGTAGTTTGTGTGTGAAATCCCAGTGGACACTGTGGAGAAAGTGACTGCTGTAGTCCTAAGCCCCTGTCTCGTACAACGACCAAAAGAAACATCTGACAGAGTGTGGTAAGATTTTATGAGCCTTTGCAATGCTTACAGGAAAACTATTGGTCGTAACACTGAACTCATGGCATGAAATGTAGTACATTCTTGTCAACAAATACTAAATATTCGTTTCCGACCATTTGTTCCACCATTTGAAACTAGTATTTTTAGGATTCTCTACCAGCTGCTCAACGTTGACCCCAACGATTTGGGAGACCTTGTGTATCTAGGTAAAATATTGTCATCATGTCGAAAATAGCTTTAACTCGTTGCCCGAACCTTGGCAACTTTTAACCCTCCTGAAATACTGAAATACTCTGCTGGGACGGGTCTCGAACGCGTATCTTTGCGTTTCGTTTATGACGCTCTACCGACTGAATCATAAAATAGTTATACATTGCAGAACAAAATTCAGTCCTCAATTGCGAATGTAATGTTATTTCAACCAATTAATTTGCTTTCTTCAATAGCTTAGTATTGGTTTAGTAGATGTAAATATATTCGTCATAGAAGCATTATGCCATGACATGTCCAAATATGTACATATTGAATGTGGTTATTGCAAGCCCTGACTGACTGTTTACAGTACTAGCACAACAGCTTCACATGTACATAGATGTTCTTCACCTACCGTAAACAGTCAATCTGAGTTTACAGTAATCACATACAATACATATATTTTTGGACATATAATGGCATTATGCTTCTATGAAGAAGATGCTTACATCTGCCAAACCAATACTAAGCTTCTGAAGATGACAAATTAATTTATCGGCACCGTTAAAGCGAAATAAAATTATATTTGCTGGTAACGACTGAATTTTGTTCTGAAATACAGACTACACTTACTGAATTGAATAAAGTTTCATATATATAAGGCAACCTTCAGATTGACTCACTCATCATCGCCCAGCGCAAACCCTAAGAAGTGAAACTTGAAATTCGGAGTACGTGTTGACCTTATACTGTAGGTATTAAGGCAATTTTGAAACTAGAGCTACGAAAACTGGTATTTGTTTCATCGGTCTCAAATAAGATACACATGCTTCAGCATTTTTTGGAAATTTTTACCCTTCTGGGGGAAAGTTATTGAATTTTTTTAAATAAATCATTATTAAAGAACAAATGCAGTATTTTTAAAGCAAACTCCATGAAAATTGGAATTTGACGTCTACGTTCGAAGTGAAAAAAGGAGAAATATGTGTTTCAGCACTTTTGGAAATTCAATCACTAAACATTAAAGTAGTGAGTGGAAGTTGTTTTTGAAGTAAATCATTATTAAAGAACTTCTAAAGCATTGTTAATGATACAGCTATGAAAATTGGTATTTTACTTCTCAGTTAGGTATAAAGAAATACGTGTAAGTGGATGAAAGTTTCTATGGAAATACTACCACCTTGCATTCTACCTACCAAAATCGCATTTTGGTCACTAGTAAATCCGGAAAAGACCACACTTCTGTGGCCTTAATTTGCGTGAGAAGTTTAGAAGATGTTGCAATTTATGAACAACATAAAAATTCAGTTTAAGAAAAACCAAAAACAAAATATATGCAGGCTATACAAGCTACGCGAATGGAGCAACGGGCACATTAAAGCACGTTGACTCCTACGAGCGACGAGTACTTACCTAAAAGTCCAACGCATTCTCCAGCACCTAACGCTCCTCGCCGTTATCTCAGTTTTAAACTATTCAGCGTATTCCAAGCTCACACTGTTGTACATGATCTGTTCCTGATCCGCGGTGACGCTACGTGTTCACTACACACAGCTTTTTCTGACCCTTCAAATAAATATACTCTGCATCTGAAAACAAGCTGTTTTCCTACGGCCTGTTTATTTGAATTTGTAACAGAGTGATGATTAACTTTTATTTGTGAATCTGTTCTTTAAGATGTAATAGTAAAAGGTTTCCTCGCATTTGCCTGTTTTCAGGACTTTCTGTTCACTAATTTTACTCTGTTTATTTCATGTAATGTCAGGCGTTTGTTTGTAAAGAAGAGTAAAGTTAGTCACTTACATTTGCTACATAGGTCTGAAGGAAAAAATAATCTTTAAGTCACTTCATTCAGTGTTGCAATGACTTCGACATGGTTAAGATTTTCTATCGTGTTAACTTTAATTAAAACGCTTAAAGTTTGCTCTTAGGCAAGAAGTTCAGTTCCACGACATGTCAAAGTGCATCTGTTGTACCTCCGCTTCGTAAAAATATTAGCGTAATCTAACACTCATCTCAGTAAAAGTAAATGCAATCCTTTTCTAAAATCGAGGTCATGTCAAAAAGCAAAGATTTAAAATAAAATTTTTCAAAGACAGGTATTAGAGATGGTAATTATAACTATACGCATGTACAGGTATGCTTCACTATCGTTAAACTACGAGTATATAACTTTTGCAGAAACAATTACGCAGGTAAGAAGTGGAGGAAAGCCAAGTGCTTATTACTTAACAGCTAATAAGTTAATGGGCATCATATCTTCCGGTAAAGATGGAGTTTCCATTAGCGGTTGTTAGTTTCTGATAGAAAACGGTGGGGACATATTGGAAGCTTGTGGCAGGAAGTGCTTAATCGTCTGATACTATATTAGTTCAAGCTTAAATCAAATGCAGAGAATACGTGACGGAAACATTATGTTCTTACGTTACACTACGTAATATGGACACTGAAAATTAACTGTTGTCTCACTTTACTTGGCTAGCTTATTCTTGAACGGATATTATTCGTGAATAGTAAATAAAACCGTATATCGCCACTGTAAAGATTAAGTTCAAATGGGTCTGAGCACTAAGGGACTTTAGGTTTCCCGTGATTTCCCTACATCGCTCCAGTCAAATGCCAGGATGGTTCCTTTGAAAGGGCAGGGCCGACTTCCTTCCCCATCTGTCCCTAATCCGATGACCTCGCTGTCTGGTCTCCTTCCCCAAACAACCCAACCCCAACTATGGGACTTATCTTCTGAGGTCATCAGTCCCCTAGAACTTAGAACTACTTAAACCTAACGAACCTGAGGACATCACACACATCCATGCCCGAGGCAGGCTTCGAACCTGAGACAGTAGCGGTCGCGCGGTTCCAAACTGTAGAGCCTAGAACCGCTCGGCCACTCCAAAGATTAAGTGTAAGTATTTCTCATGTAAGCTTAACACATCCCATTTAATATTCGACTAAAATAAAAACGAAGATAAAATAAAGAGGATCCATAAATGCTGACATGTGAGGGGATCGATAGCCACCCAGTCTTGTGTATCGATCAATATGTGTGTGCAGAGTTGCATCATCCACTGCAATGAAGTACTTGTCACCTTATTTTTACCATCGATTTCATTCGATCTGAACTCATCCGCAATTTATCTGTGACAAAAGAGAACAATCTATGTATAAAATATATACAGTGATTAGAGCTAGAGCTCATAAAGATTTTCCACGGATACATTATACGTGTAATATACACAGAGCGCAAAAAGGTAGGAAATTAAGAAGATGGTATATGAATAAACTGAAGGAACGAGACGTTGTTCAGTGACGTAAGGGAATTATTAGGCAACGTAAGACTGTTGTAAATGAAAGGAATACAGGAGAAGTCGAATGGGTGGACTGTGGGAGAGGAAACAGAGAAGGACCCATGGGATAAGAAGATAAGGCGTAGCAGAAAACCCTGGATAACACAGAAGGTACTGAATAAAGTTGAGGAAAGGAGGAAATATAAAAATGCAGCAAATGGAGCACGTGAAGGTGGACACAGACATCTAGAGAATAAGACTGAAAGAATGTACAATAAAGCTAAGCAGGAATGGCTAGAGGACAAATGCAAGGCTGTAGAAGCATGCATTCTCCAGCAGGAAGATGTATGACGCCTATAGGAAACATGGAGAAGTAGCATACGCATATCAAGAGCTAACTAGCCAAACACAAAGCAAAGAAGGGAAGGATGGAAAGAGGAAGAAAGTCTACATAAGGGACAAAAATCAGTTTATATACGAATGCATGGTTTCTCGGCAAAATGTACAGAAAAAATTCTCTCTTTATGACGCGAGAAGGGCCGGAAGGTGTAGCCGTGCGGTTCTAGGGGCTACTTTCTGGAACCGAGTTATCGCTACGGTCGCAGGTTCGAATCCTGCCCCGGGCATGGATGAGTGTACTGTCCTTAGGTTAGTTAGGTTTAAGTAGTTCTAAATTCTAGAGGACTGATGACCTCAGATGTTAAGTCCCATAGTACTCAAAGTCATTTGAACCATTTGAGGCTAGAAGCTCGAGAGAATTTTGACAATGTTCAGGTTAATATTGTAGAAAGGGAAGAGGAAGTATGTGCAGACAAATGGGAAATACGGTACTGCGAGAAGACTTTGGTTCAAATGGCGCTGAAACACCTGCGGAAAAAGCTTCCTGGATAAGACAACATTCTCTCAGAATTATTGCGATCCTTCAAGAGCCAGCCGTAACACGATTACTCCACCTGGCGTGCATAGGAGTAAAGCGAAATATCTGATACTACAGTAAGAGCGAAATAATTTCAATTTCAAATAACGCGGGTACTGACAGGTGTGAATATTACTAAACTACCAGTTTAAGGTGCTAACAGGCGTGAAAGCTACCGAACCATAAGTTTAATAAGTCGTGGTTGCAATATACTGACACGAATTATGTATACAAGAATGGAAACAAACAATAGAAACCGACCTCGAGGAAGAGCAATTTCTGTTCTTCAGGTCTATAGGAGCCCACGATACGGCATTTTACGGGCATGGATGTGTGTGATATCCTTAGGTTAGTTGGATTTAAGTAGTTCTAAGTTCTAGGGGAATGATGACCTCATAAGTTTAGTCCCATAATGCTCAGAGACATTTCTTGATAGGCATTTTAGGGCCCTACAGTATATTAGAAATTCGGCTAAAGAAAGGTAAGCCCACGTTTATGGTATTCGTAGATTTCGAGAAAGCTTTTCACAGTTACTGATCTCTGCCATTACGTACTTGTACCTTCTCTCTTCTTAGTAATTTTGAGTAGTTTCTCTAGAATACGAATATTGCAGTATCCTTACTTGTTCTTAACATCAATACAGTCCCCTTTTCCTTTCACAGGCTACTCTAATCCGTGTAGTTATCCATGGGTTTCATATAGCGTTTTAATGTGCCTTCCTATTAGCTAATGCTGAATGTTATTACCAGATAATGATATGATTCATCATGGATTAGGTTAAATTTTATATCAGCGTATAGTTTTTATAAATTTCATCCAAAGTGATCTCTTGTAAACTATTCTTAAAACAATTCTTCTGGAGTTTTTAATTACTCAAATAAATTTCCATTGAATAGAAACTATACTTGAAGGTACTATCTCATTTATTCTAACTAACTGTGCATCATGATTACAGAGAGCATTTGTTAGGCCGCGCGGGAATAGCCGAGCTGTCTAGGGCGCTGCAATCGTGGACTGTAAGGCAGGTCCCAGCGGAGGTTCGAGTTCTCCCTCGGGCATGGATGCGTGTGTGTTTGTCCTTAGGATAATTTAGGTTAAGTAGTGTATAAGCTTAGAAACTGATGACTTTAGCAGTTAAGTCCCATAAGATTTCACACCTATTTGAACATTTGTTAGTGAGTATACAAAACCTGTACCCGTGGTCTAGGGGTAGCGTCTTTGATTCATAATCAAAAAGTTTTCGGTACCGGGTTCGATCCCCGCCACCGCCTAAATTTCGATAAATAATCTGCATTGGCGGCCGAAGACTTCCGGCATAAGAAGTCAGCCTCATTCTGCCAACGGCCTTGTCAAAGAGGGCGGAGGAGCGGATAGAGATTCAGGGCACTCTCTTGTCCTAGGGGTGGGATATTTCCCCTAAAGGCGGAAGAATCAGCAATGATCAACGACATAAGGATGCAGAATGCAATGGAAACCACTGCATTGGCAAAAGATTCCGGAATAGTCCCCCATTCGGATCTCCGGGAGAGGACTGCCAAGGGGGAGGTTACCATGAGAAATAGATTGAATAATCATCGAAAGGATAATGTTCTACGAGTCGGGGCGTGGAATGTCAGAAGCTTGAACGTGATAGGGAAACTAGAAATTCGGAAAAGGGAAATGCAAAGGCTCAATCTAGATATAGTAGGGGTCAGTGAAGTGAAGTGGAAGGAAGACAAGGATTTCTGGTCAGATGAGTATCGGGTAATATCAACAGCAGCAGAAAATGGTATAACAGGTGTAGGATTCGTTATGAATAGCAAGGTAGGGCAGAGGGTGTGTTACTATGAACAATTCAGTGACCGGGTTGTTCTAATCAGAATCGACAGCAGACCAACACCGACAACGATAGTTCAGGTATACATGCCGACGTCGCAAGCTGAAGATGAACAGATAGAGAAAGTGTATGAGGATATTGAAAGGGTAATGCAGTATGTAAAGGGGGACTGGAATGCACTTGTAGGGAAAGGAGTAGAAGAAAACTTTACAGGAGAATATGAGCTTGGGACAAGGAATGAAAGAGGAGAAAGACGAATTGAGTTCTGTAACAAGTTTCAGCTAGTAATAGCAAAAACCCTGTTCAAGAATCACAAGAGGAGGAGGTATACTTGGAAAAGGCCGGAAGATACGGGAAGATTTCAATTAGATTACATTATGGTCAGACAGAGATTCCGGAATCAGATACTGGATTGTAAGGCGTACCCAGGAGCAGATATAGACTCAGATCACAATATAGTAGTGATGAAGAGTAGGCTGAAGTTCAAGACATTAGTCAGGAAGAATCAATACGCTAAGAAGTGGGATACGCAAGTTCTAAGGAATGACGAGATACGTTAGAAGTTTTCTAACGCTATAGATACAGCAATAACGAATAGCCCAATAGGCAACACAGATGAAGAGGAATGGACGTCTCTAAAAAGGGCCATCACAGAAGTTGGGAAGGAAAACATAGGTACAAAGAAGGTAGCTGCGAAGAAACCATGGGTAACAGAAGAAATACTTCAGTTGATTGATGAAAGGAGGAAGTGCAAACATGTTCCGGGAAAATCAGGAATACAGAAATACAAGTCGCTGAGGAATGAAATAAATAGGAAGTGCAGGGAAGCTAAGACGAAATGGCTGCAGGAAAAATGTGAAGACATCGAAAAAGATATGATTGTCGGAAGGACAGACTCAGCATACAGGAAAGTCAAAACAACCTTTGGTGACATTAAAATCAACGGTGGTAACATTAAGAGTGCAACGGGAATTCCATTGTTAAATGCAGAGGAGAGAGCAGATAGGTGGAAAGAATACGTTGAAAGCCTCTAGGAGGGTGAAGATTTGTCTGGTGATAAAAGAAGAAACAGGAGTCGATTTAGAAGAGATAGGGGATCCAGTATTAGAAACGGAATTTAAAAGAGCTTTGGAGGACTTACTGTCAAATAAGGCAGAAGGCATAGATAACATTCCATCAGAATTTCTAAAATCATTAGGGGAGTGGCAACAAAACGACTATTCACGTTGGTGTGTAGAATCTATGAGTCTGGCGACATACCATCTGACTTTCGGAAAAGCATCATCCACACAATTCTGAAGACGGCAACAGCTGACAAGTGCGAGAATTATCGTACAATCACCTTAACAGCTCATGCATCGAAGCTGCTTACAAGAATAATATACAGAAGAATGGAAAAGAAAATTGAGAATGCGCTAGGTGACGATCAGTTTGGCTTTAGGAAAAGTAAAGGCACGAGAGAGGCAATTCTGACGTTACGGTTAATAATGGAAGCAAGGCTAAAGAAAAATCAAGACACGTTCATAGGATTTGTCGACCTGGAAAAAGCGTTCAACAATATAAAATGGTGCAAGCTGTTCAAGATTCTGAAAAAAGTAGGGGTAAGCCATAGGGAGAGACGGGTCATAAACAATATGTACAACAACCAAGAGGGAATAATAAGAGTGGACAATCAAGAACGAAGTGCTCGTATTAAGAAGGGAGTAAGACAAGGCAGTAGCCTTTCGCCCATACTCTTCAATCTGTACATCGAGGAAGCAATGATGGAAATAAAAGAAAGGTTCAGGAGTGGAATTAAAATACAAGGTGAAAGGATATCAATGATACGATTCGCTGATGACATTTCTATCCTGAGCGAAAGTGAAGAAGAATTAATGATCTGCTGAACGGAATGAACAGTCTAATGAGTACACAGTATGGTTTGAGAGTAAATCGGAGAAAGACGACGGCAATGAGAAGTAGTAGAAATGAGAACAGTGAGAAACTTAACATCAGGATTCATGGTCACGAAGTCAATGAAGTTAAGGAATTCTGCTACTTAGGCAGTAAACTAACCAATGACGGACGGATAAAGGTTGTTGTTGTTGTGGCCTTCAGTCCTGAGACTGGTTTGATGCAGATCTCCATGCTATTCTATCTTGTGCAAGCTTCTTCATCTCCCAGTACCTACTGCAACCTACATCCTTCTGAATCTGCTTAGTGTAGTCATCTCTTGGTCTCCCTCTACGATTTTTATCCTCCACGCTGCCCTCTAATACTAAATTGGTGATCCCTTGATGCCTCAGAACGTGTCCTACAAACCGATCCCTTCTTCTGGTCAACTTGTGCCACAAAGTTCTCTTCTCTCCAATCCTATTCAATACTTCCTCATTAATTGTGTGATCTACCCATCTAATCTTCAGGATTCTTCTGTAGCACCACATTTCGAAAGCTTCTATTCTCTTCTTGTCCAAACTAGTTATCGTCCATGATCCACTTCCATACATGGCTACACACTATACAAATACTTTCAGAAATGACTTCCTGACACTTAAATCTATACTTGATGTTAACAAATTTCTCTTCTTCAGAAACGCTTTCCTTGCCATTGCCAGTCTACTTTTTATATCCTCTCTACTTCGACCATCATTAGTTATTTTGCTCCCCAAATAGCAAAACTCCTTTACTACTTTAATTGTCTCATTTCCTAATCTAATTCCCTCAGCATCACCCGACTTTATTCGACTACATTACATTATCCTCGTTTTGCTTTTGTGATGTTCATCTTATATCCTCCTTTCAAGACACTATCCATTCCGTTCAACTGCTCTGACAGAATTACGATGTCATCGGCGAACCTCAACATTTTTATTTCTTCTCCATGGATTTTAACACCTACTCCGAATTTTTCTTTTGTTTCCTTCACTGCTTGCTCAATATACAGATTGAATAACATCGGGGAGAGACTACAACCCTGTCTCCCTCCCTTCCCAACCACTGCTTCCCTTTCATGTCCCTCGACTCTTATAACTGCCATCTGGTTTCTGAACAAATTGTCAATAGCCTTTCGCTCCCTGTATTTTACCCCTGCTACCTTCAGAATTTGAAAGAGAGTATTCCAATCAACAGTGTCAAAAGCTTTCTCTAAGTCTACAAATGCTAGAAACGTAGGTTTGCAGTTCCTTAATCTAGCTTCTAAGATAAGTCGTAGGGACAGTATTGCCTCACGCGTACCAACATTTTTACGGAATCCAAACTGATCTTCCCCGAGCTCGGCTTCTTCTACATTTTCCATTCGTCTGTAAAGAATTCGCGTTAGTATTTTGCAGCTGTGACTTATTAAACTGATAGTTCGGTAATTTTCACATCTGTCAACACCTGCTTTCTTTGGGATTGAAATTAATATATTCTTCTTGAAGTCTGAGGGTATTTCGCCTGCCTCATACATCTTTCTCACCAGATGGTAGAGTTTTGTCAGGACTGGCTCTCCCAAGGCCGTCAGTAGTTCCAATGGAATGTTGTCTACTCCGGGGGCCTTGTTTCGACTCAGATCTTTCAGTGCTCTGTCAAACTCTTCACGCAGTATCGCATCTCCGATTTCATCTTCATCTACATCCTCTTCCATTTCCATAATATTGTCCTCAAGTACATCGCCCTTGCATAGACCCTCTATATACTCCTTCCACCTTTCTGCTTTCCCTTCTTTGCTTAGAACTGGGTTTCCATGGGAGCTCTTGATGTTCATACAAGTGGTTCTCTTATCTCCAAAGGTCTCTTTCATTTTCCTGTAGGCAGTATCTATCTTACCCCCAGTGAAATAAGCCTCTACATCCTTACATTTGTCCTCTAGCCATTCCTGCTTAGCCATTTTTCACTTCCTGTCGATCTCAATTTTGAGACGTCTGTATTCCTTTTTGCCTGCTTCATTTACTGCATTTTTATATTTTCTCCTTTCATCAATTAAATTCAATATTTGTTATGTTACCAAGGATTTCTACTAGCCTTCATCTTTTTACCTACTTGATCCTCTGCTGCCTTCACTACTTCATTCCTCAAAGCTACCCATTCTTCTTCTACCGTATTTCTTTCCCCCATTCCTATCAATTGCTCCCTTATGCTCTCCCTGAAACTCTGTACAACCTCTGGTTCTTTTAGTTTATCCAGGTCCCATCTCCTTAAAGTCCCACCTTTTTGCAGTTTCTTTAGTTTTAATCTACAGGTCATAACCAATAGATTGTGGTCAGAGTCCACATCTGCCCCTGGAAATGTCTTACAATTTAAAACCTGGTTCCTAAATCTCTGTGTTACGATTATATAATCTATCGGAAACCTGTCAGTATCTCTAGGCTTCTTCCATGTATCCAGCCTTCTTTTATGGTTCTTGAACCAAGTGTTAGCTATGATTCAGTTTTGCTCTGTGCAAAATTCTACCAGGCGGCTTCCTCTTTCATTTCTTTGCCCCAGTCCATATTCACCTACTACGTTTCCTTTTCTCCCTTTTCATACTACCGAATTCCAGTCACCCATGACTATTAAATTTTCGTCACCCTTCACTATCTGAATAATTTCTTTTATCTGATCATACATTTCTTCAATTTCTTCGTCATCTGCAGAGCTAGTTGGCATATAAACTTGTACTGCTGTAGTAGGTGTGGGCCTCGTATCTATCTTGGCCACAATAATGCGTTCACTATGCTGTTTGTAGTAACTTACCCGCATTCCTATTTTCCTATTCATTATTAAACCTACTCCTGCATTACCCCTCTTTGATTTTGTGTTTATAACCCTGTAGTCACCTGACCAAAAGTCTTGTTCCTCCTTCCACCGCACTTCACTAATTCCCACTATATCTAACTTTAACCTATCCATTTCCCTTTTTAAATTTTCTAACCTACCTGCCCGATTAAGGGATCTGACATTCCACGCTCCGATCCGTAGAACGCCAGTTTTCTTTCTCCTGATAACGACATCCACTTGAGTGGTCCCCGCCTGGAGATCCAAATGGGGGACTATTTTACCTCCGGAATATTTTACCCAAGAGGACGCCATCATCATTTAATCATACAGTAAAGCTGCATGCCCCCGAGAAAGATTACAGCCGTAGTTTCCCCTTGCTTTCAGCCGTTCGCAGTACCAGCACAGCGAGACCGTTTTGGTTATTGTTACAAGGCCACATCAGTCAATCATCCAGACTGTTACCCCTGCAACTACTGAAAAGGCTGCTGCCCCTCTTCAGGAACCACACGTTTGTCTGGCCTCTCAACAGATACCCCTCCGTTGTGATTGCACGTACGTTATGGCTATATGTATCGCTGAGGTATTCAACCCTCGCAAACCTCCCCACCAACGTCAAGGTCCATAGTTCATGGGGGGAGGACGGAGCAAGGAGGATATCAAAAGGAGACTCGCTATGGCAAAAAAGGCATTCCTGGCCAAAAGAAGTCTACTAATATCAAATACCGGCCTTAATTTGAGGAAGAAATTTCTGAGGATGTACGACTGGAGTACAGCATTGTATGGTAGTGAAACATGGACTGTGGGAAAACCGGAACAGAAGAGAATCGAAGCATTTGAGATGTGGTGCTATAGACGAATGTTGAAAATTAGGTGGACTGATAAGGTAGGGAATGAGGAGGTTCTACGCAGAATCGGAGAGGAAAGGAATATGTGGAAAACACTGACAAGGAGAAGCGACAGGATGATAGGACATCTGCTAAGACATGAGGGAATGACTTCCATGGTAGTAGAGGGAGCTGTAGAGGGCAAAAACTGTAGAGGAAGAAAGAGATTGGAATACGTCAAGTAAATAATTGAGGACGTAGGTTGCAAGTGCTACTCTGAGATGAAGAGCTTAGCACAGGAAAGGAATTCGTGGCGGGCCGCATCAAACCAGTCTGTAGACTGATGACCAAACAAAAAAAAAAAAAAAAAAAAATACAGTTATTTCCTTGTTTGAACTTCATTATCAAACTTAAGAAAACTCTAAATTCGGGAGGCCATGAGCAGTTTTTACAGCATCGTGTATTGCGTGCAGTAGAGGAACAGGTGGGAGACGTTGACTGTTTGCAAACTCAGCGGATAAAAAATTATTTACCCTATTGCGCACACATAGATGAATTGTTAAGTCGTTACATTTGGTGCTGCAATGGAGTTACGTGCTCAACCAAGCGCACACTGCTTGTACGTGACCATAAGGCAGTAGCGACCAATGAGACATTTATTGTTCAAGAGTGAAACACGGATAAAAGTGAGGTCTTTACAGAATGCCAAAGAAGGGGCAACAGTTTTCAGCCGTCTCCACGGCAACACTGTGTGTGAATTACGTGGCGTTTCGCGGCGGAATGTTCAATATGTCTACAAGCAATGGTATAGCACGCGTAGCCACGAAACAAAACTTCAGAAATTTAGTCGGGAAAAAAATCAAGACACAGAGGGACCGGAGACGCGTTTCACGGTTTGTGGATCAAAATCGCTTCCAAACACGACAGAAATTGCTGCACGCAATGAGTGAAGGTCGATCCTCACTTTTTTGACAAAGAACATTGCGACGGGATCTGCATGAAATAAAGATTTGTAGTCGGTCACCTCGCAAGAGACCATTTTTCACACAGGTACATAAAGACGGCAACATCAAAGTTCATCGGGCTGGAAGAACATCTATTACGATTGGCCTGAAGAATCAACTGACTTGAATCTCATATAAAATCTCTGGGACATGCTGGAACACGATGTAAAACGCCGACATCAGCAAACCCGCAATTTGGTGGAACTGTGCGTTCAATCTCTCAACGAATGGTCAACCCAGAGTGACATAGATGCACAACCTTGTGTTTTCATTTTATGTTGTTTTTTAAATTGTATGTTGTGTTCCGTTCTGTATGTCAAGTGGTGTGCTTTAATTGTGTGTAGACGTGTCGTTCATTAAACTTTGTGGTTTGTTGGCACATATACATATACATCAAAAGACATAACACACACTTAAGCGACAACACAACTTATCACGGACAAATTACACGGTCTTTGCATGGAAATATTATTTGAAAGTTTAATGCCCCTAATATGAAATACGCAAAGAGCGATGTGAAGCAAAGTACTAGCTAGTCTGTTAACAAAACATCTCAGGTTCCTACTGCACTGCAACTCCATATAAATTAATACTGCTTTATTGTCATGTGTTCGCGTAGAAAAATATTATTGTGTAGCGTTTTTCTAACTTATCCATTCAGAGTAATAAATTATTGGGAATTTACGCGGTTGAGATAAAAGATAGCAATTATGCGTAAACCACAAGAACATAACGAAAACCACTATTAATCTTTGCAAATAAATTAAAATTGCACTTAAATTAAATAATTAAAATCCAAATTTTATAAGTTACTGCAGCGTCTCTCTGCCATTTAATACTGTCAATATCCAGACAAGGTGTTGCTGCCGCGCAAATGACCGACAGAAATCATTCATAGGCTCGCGCTGTGTTGCGCGTTCTGATATTCTGAAAAAATTAATTATTATTTCCTAACATGCCGGGATGCTAAAGATGCACAAAGAAAGAATTTTAGAGCGAATAAACACATATATTTAAACAAACTGGAACATAAGTACACATACAATGTGTCTCACGTCTGCTCATCCAAGATCAAGAGCAGAGTAGTTGATTTCATAAAATCATTCGACTGTTTCACAACTATTAATATTTTAAACATAGAGCAAAGAATATATATACACAGGGGGAGTCACCTAACATTACCTCTGGATATATTTCGTAAACCACATCAAATACTGACGAATCGATTCCACAGACCGAACGTGAGGGGAGGGGATAATGTAATTGGTTAATACAAACCATAAAAAAATGCACGGAAGTATGTTTTGTAACACAAACCTACGTTTTTTTTTTCAAATGGAACCCGGTTAGTTTTGTTAGCACGTCTGAACGTATAAACAAATACGTAATCAGTGCCGTTTGTTGCATTGTAAAATGTTAATTACATCCGGAGATATTGTAACCTAAAGTTGACGCTTGAGTACCACTCCTCCGATGTTCAATCGTGTGTATCGGAGAGCACCGAATTACGTAGGGATCCAAAGGGAACGGTGATGGACCTTAGGTACGGAAGAGACTGGAACAGCACATTAAGTCCACATGCTAACACCTTTTTATTGGTCTTTTTCACTGACGCACATGTACATTACCATGAGGGGTGAGGTACACGTACACTCGTGATTTCCGTTTTCAATTTTGGAGTGGAATAGAGTGTGTCCCGACATGTCAGGCCAATAGATGTTCAATGTGGTGACCATCATTTGCTGCACACAATTACAATCTCTGGCTTAATGAATGTCGTACACGCCGCTGTACATCTGGTGTGATGTCGCCGCAGGCTGCCACAATACGTTGTTTCATATCCTCTGGGGTTGTAGGCACATCACGGTACACATTCTCTTTTAACGTACCCCACAGAAAGAAGTCCAGAGGTGTAAGATCAGGAGAACGGGCTGGCCAATTTATGCGTCCTCCACGTCCTATGAAACGCCCGTCGAACATCCTGTTAAGGGTCAGCCTAGTGTTAATTGCGGAATGTGCAGGTGCACCATCATGCTGACACCACATACGTCGACGCGTTTCCAGTGGGACATTTTCGAGCAACGTTGGCAGATCATTCTGTAGAAACGCGATGTATGTTGCAGCTGTTTGGGCTCCTGCAGTGAGGACCAATGAGGTGGATGCCAATGATTCCGCACCATACATTTACAGTCCGCGGTCGCTGTCACTCTACCTGTCTGAGCCAGCGAGGATTGTCCACGGACCAGTAATGCATGTTCCGTAGATTCACTGCCCCGTGGTTTGTGAAACCCGCTTCATCGGTAAACAGGTAGAACCGCAACGCATTCTCTGTTAATGCCCATTGACAGAATTGCACTCGATGATTAAAGTCATCACCATATAGTTGCTGATGTAGCAACACATGAAACGGGTGAAAGCGGTGACGATGCAGTATGCGCATGACACTACTTTGACTCAGTCCACCGGCTCTCGCAATGTCCCGTGCGTTCATGTGTGGGTTCATGGCAACAGCAGCTAACATACGAACTGCACCCGCTTCTCCTGTGACGGGCCTGTTACGCATCCGTTTGCGTGCTACGACCATACCTGTTGCATACAGTTGGCGGCAGATGTTTTGCAATGTGCGGCACGTTGGATCTGTCCGGGTACGGTTCTGCATACAGCCTGCAGGCTTCAGCTGCATTTCGTCGACACTCGCCATCGATGAGTATCATCTCCGACTATCCAGAGTTCGAATACACCATGGTCACAGTTACTACAACACTGCACTATCACAGACGTCTGGTAACACGGTGTACTACAGTGCGGAGACGAATGCAGAATAACAATAGCAGCAAGCGCTACATGCGGACACAGCGACAGCTAGACCAAACCACAACAGTGCACTACAGCCACACTCGTAAACACGGTCGTCATCGGAAACATGTCCCTGCAGATGCTGCTCGCCGACCGTGGGCCGTGTTTGTTACAACACGCAACTGAACGTCGGAGGTTTCAAGCGTCAACTTTAGGCTACAAAATCTCCGGATGCAATTAACATTTTTCAATGCAACAAACGGCACTGCTTACGTATTTGTTTATATGTTCGGATGTGCTAACAAAACTGACGTGGTTCGATTTTAAAAAAAAAACGTAGGTTTGTGTTAAACAATTACACTAGTCCCTCTCCTCACTTTCGGTCTGTGGAATCCGTTCGTCAGTATTTGATGTGGTTTACGAAATATATCCAGCGGTAACGTTAGGTGACTCACCCTATATATATATATATATATATATATATATATATATATATATATATATATATATATATAGTTTTTAAATACAATTACGTTGAATAATAAATATTTTTGTATAAATTTCTATGTACGTCTTTAAAGAATCTTAATTCAGGATTCTTAATTAATTGCACTGTTCGTAATTCCATGTGGACAACCAGTACAGTTTCTTAAGCTGAAACAGGCGTTTATGTAGTCCAGGGGCGATATTACGCAGTATTAAATGATGTTTGTAATGGTTTCTGTAGAGATAGCTAATTTTTGGACCGGTGAGCTTTTCAGCATGACAATGCACTTTGTCGTAAGGCAGCATCTGTGAGGCAATCGTTTGTTAACAATCATGCGCATTCAAATACAGAGATATTTAAACAGACAGAATACGTCACTGCGGTCGGCGAAGCCTATATAGGACAACGATTGACTGGCGCAGTTGTTAGATCGGTTACTGTTGTTACAATGGCAGGTTATCAAGATTCAAGTGAGTTTGAATGTGGTGTTACAGTCGGCGCACGAGCGATGGGACACAGCATCTCCGAGGTAGCAATGAAGTACGACAGTTTCACGATGATGATGATGATGTTTGATTTGCGGTGCGCTCAACAGCGCGGTTATCAACGCCCGTACAAATTCCCAACCTTTGCTCAGTCCAATCTCGCCACTTTCATGAATGATGATGAAATGATGAGGACAACACAAAAACCCAATCATCTCGAGGCAGCCCTCCAGGAATCTAACCCGGGACCCCCTACTCGGGAAGCGAGAACGCAACCTCGAGACCACGAGCTGCAGACCAGTTTCACGAGTATACCGTGAATATTAGGAATCCGGTAAAATATCAAATCCACGATAACGCTGCGACCAGAAAAAGATTCTGCAAGAACGGGACCAGCGATGACTGAAGAGAATCGTTCAGTCTGACAGAAATGCAACCCTTCCGCAAATTACTGCAGATTACAATTCTGGACCATTAAGTAATGTGAGAGTGCGAACCGTTCAATGACACATCATCGATATGGGCTTTCGGAACCGAAGGCCCCCTCTCTTGATAACTGCAAGCTTTACAACTCGCCTGGGCTCGTCAACACCGACACTCGACTGTCAATAACTGAAAACATTTTGCCTGTTCGGACGAGTCTCGTTTCAAATTGTATCGAGCGGACGGATGGGTACGGTTATGGAGACAACCTCATGAATCCATGGACCGTGCATATCAGCAGGGGACTGTTCAAACTGGTGAAGGCTCTATAATGGTGTGGGGCATGCGCAGTTGTCGTGATATGGGACCCCCTGAGACATCTAGATACCACTCTGACAGGTAACAGATTCGTAATCGTCATGTCTGATCAGCTCCATCCATTCATGTCCATTGTGCATTCCGACTGACTTGGGCGATTCCAGCAGGATTATGCGACGCTCCCCGTGTCAAGAATTGCTATAGAGTGGCCCCCATATTCCTAAAATTGCTCCGGGAACAATCTTATGAGATTAACCACCTCCGCTGACCACCAAACTCAAATGGTTCAAATGGCTCTGAGCACTATGGGACTTAACTGCTGAGGTCATCAGTCCCCTAGAAATTAGAACTACTTAAACCTAACTAACCTAAGGACATCACACACATCCATTCCCTAGGCAGGATTCAAACCTGCGACCGTAGCGGTCGCCCGGTTCCAGACTGTAGCGCCTAGAACCGCTCGGCCACGTCGACCGGCCCACCAAACTCCCCAGACATGAACATTATTGAGCATACCTAGGATGCCTGTCAACGTGCAGCTTAGAAGAGATCTCCAGCCTCGTACTCTTATGGATTTATGGACGGTCCTACCGGATCCATGGTGGAGTTCCCTCCAGCACTACTTCAGACATTAGTTGAGTCCATGTCACGTCATGCTGCAGCACTTCTGCGTGGTCGCGGGTGTCCTACACTGTATTAGGAAGGTGTACCAGTTTCCTTAGCTCTTCAGCTTGATGTCCACTAATCGCTGTCAGGATACTTTCAGTAAGTTAGTGGCCGGCCGGAGTGGCCGAGCGGTTCTAGGCGCTTCAGTCTGGAACCGCGCGACCGCTAAGGCCGCAGGTTCGAATCCTGTCTCGGGCATGGGTGTGTGTGATGTCCTTGGGTTAGTTAGGTTTAAGTAGTTCTAAGTTCTAGGGGACTGATGACCTTAGAAGTTAAGTCCCATAGTGCCCAGAGCCATTTGAACCATTTCAATAAGTTAGTGTATAATGTCGTGACGAACGTATTGTATTCATTGACACAAATTTTGTGGAGGTGCGAGTGTGACGTTATACGTACACTCAGGTGGAGATACGAGAAGAGTGTGCCACAGGTTGCCAGTGCGCGACTGTACAGGTCGTAGCATCTCGCAGGTAAGGTCGCAAGCCGGGCAGCCGTCCGGACGAGAAGGGCCGAGGAGAGACGGGAAGAGACGGAAGAGACGGGAAGAGACGAGACGACACAGCCAATTTACTCGGCCGGCCAGCGTCCGGCGGCGCTCCCGCTCACACACGCGCACACACGCCAGATAACAACAAACATTATTATTTCCTCCAGACGAGGGAGGCACAAGAGGCGGCGGGCCGGCCGGCAGACCTGGGACGAGCGCAGCGCTCTCGATCCGCGAACAGCGGGCAGCGGGCAGCGGGCAGCTAGTTTAAATATTACCTCTTAGGGGCCCCGCCGGAGACAGACGCCTATTATTTTCTGCTCGGCCGAGTGCGGCCGTGGCGGCGCGTCCAGCGGGCTCGTTACCGCGTCTGCGTCCGCTTCCGCCAGCCCGGCGCACAGTGGCTGTGGGGACTGCAGCAGGTGGGCGAGGGAAGGAGGAGGAGGAGGAGGAGGAGGGGGAGGAGCAGGAGGGAGCGGCCGGGGCCGCGCTCGTTGCCATGGAGGCGATCCCAGCCAAGGAGAACCCCGGCCTGGCCTGACGAGTAAATAATCGCTACGCGGAAGCGGACACGCCGTCTCTCAGGCTCGTGATTCACGTACTGCGACGCGAAGCTCATTACTGTGTTACTACCTGGGCTTTCTCCACCAGCGCTAGCCACTAAATATTGAACACTATCATGTTTATTTTCCGTCGCTGCCTGATAGAATATGACATTGATAAGGATGATACAGAAGAATTCTGAAGATTAGATGCGTAGATCACGTACTAATGAGGAGGTTCTGAATAGGATTGGGGAGAAGAGAAATTTGTGCCGGCCGGAGTGGCCGAGCGGTTCCAGGCGCTACAATCTCGAACCGCGCGACCGCTACGGTCGCAGGTTCGAATCCTGCCTCGGGCATGGATGTGTGTGATGTCCTTAGATTAGTTAGGTTTAAATAGTTCTAGGTTCTAGGGGACTGATGACCTCAGCAGTTATGTCCCATAGTGCTCAGAGTCATTTTTAACCACAACAAAAACAAGTATACTGGACAAAATACATCAATTGAGGAACTACTTGATTGAGAAGTAGCAGTTCTGGTCACGAAAAGTGACAACGACTGGAACGGCAGTGTCCTGACCATTGGTCCATATCCGCATCGAATGACACCGATCGGCTGAGGATGACATGGCGGAAGATCGCTACTGTCGAGTCTTCCAAGGCCTGTTCGGACGCATTTTAGTTTAGTTTTTAAGTAGTTTAAAGTACGGACACTTGTATCGACCATCGTATTGTACAGGCTTTTGTTTCTTTGTTTTGGTTAGAGCAGGTGTGTGACTGCTGGACGGTCAGTGAGACAGCTGCTTGCTTTCCTGTAGCAGATCAGACGAGTACTCCATTCGTTTGTAATTTACTTTTACGAGCTTCAGATAGGAGCAACGTAATTTATTTGTATGGTTGCTGTCTAGAGTATGGATGGGAAGAGTGATTGCTGTTTTCATCAGATGCTAGCTGAGATGGTGACCCTTCGCCCACATCTCCAGGCAGTTTTGGCTCAGGTCACGCAGCTTGAGGCTCTTGCCAGTGGACACCGCTGTGGGGTAATGGACTTTGGGATGTGAGGGACGTCCAACACGTCTCACGTGTTTCCTCATCGGTCCACTACTGTCGTCGCCCTGGGTATTGCGCCCACTGAGGTTGACCTCTCACTTTTGGTCGAGTGGAAGGGCACTCCAAAGAGTGACAGGCAGTGAAAGACTTCCCAGGGGGACGATCAAAGGGGCCTCCACAATTTGTCTGACATTTAGGTCTCGGGCGCTGTCCGTTGTTGACCTGAGCCAGATACAGTCCCCAGCCCATTTCCAGCGGAAGCTCCAACAGGGTCTGGGCGTTTACAAATGGCTGGATTACTGGTAGTTGAGAATTCCAACGTTAGGAGCGTAATTGAGCAATTTAGGGATGAGGCTACGAAGGAGAGGAAGGAATCTAGCGCGAACTCTGTGTGCGTACTGGGAGGAGTCATTCCATACGTGGAAATGCTACTTCTGGATGCCGTGGAGGGGGTGCAGGCAACTGCAGGCGATGGTTCGTGTCGATGCTAATAACGTGTGTTGCTTTGGGTCTAAGACAGTCTCTCTGCTTTCAGGTGGCTAGCTTATTTAAGGACTTCCTGTCTTGCTTCAGAGATGAAGGGAAAGCTCGCCGTCTGTAGCAGATTCGACTGTCGTCCTTTGGTGCAGAGGCAAGTGGAATCAGAGGCTCAGATGGCTCTGCGACCGTGAGGGCTGCAAAGTCCTCGACTTGAGCCATATGGTGGTGGGTTTTGCGGTTCCACTTAATAGGTCAAGGGTCTGCAACACACAGCAAGTGACTACATGGGTAGTGGGGCTTGTGTGGAGGAAGCTGGGCATTTTTATAGGTTAGAGAATCCCAGGAAACTACAGACAGCGCTTCAGTTTAAAAGGATGAAGGGAAACACAGGAAGGTAGGTACAGCAAAAATTGTAAATTGTTGTAGCTGTATGTGGAAAGAACCAGAGCTCCAGACACTAATAGAAAGCACTGTAGCTCAAATCGTTACAGGTGCGGGAAGGTTGCTAATGCCAAAAAAGAAGTTCAGCTGAAATTTTCATAGAAGACCTAGCGACGTTCGGTAAGGATAGATTAAATACAGTGAGTAGTGGAGTGTTTGCTACTGTCGGAAGAGGTGTACCTTGTAGTTAAACTGAAGTACGCAGTTCCTCTGAGCTACTACAGGTAGAGACTTGACAACCAGAATAAACTAATAATTGGTTTCCGCAGATCCTGTGAGCTACTACAGGTAGAGACTTGACAAACAGAATAAACTAATAATTGGTTTCCGCAGATCCTGTGAGCTACTACAGGTAGAGACTTGACAATCAGAATAAACTAATAATTGGTTTCCTTTATCTGCACGCCTGCTTGAATGATATAGTTACTGAACAGTTTCAAGAAAACTGGTCTCGTCTAAATAAGGTACTTCAGTTATCCAATAATAGTTCATGGACCAGTCTTCCATCGGTATGTTGGAGTAAATGCATGTTTCAAGTCTGTCGGAGGCACGAAACGTCTTCCAAAATTGTACTGAATACTTTCTTAGGTTGTTACTATCAACTATTAATTCAGGAGCCAACTCGAAGTGTAAATGTTGCGACAACAAACTTGACCTCTTAGCAGTCCTGAGCAAAGTAGTGAGCCTCATGCCGGATACCGGGACTAGTAACTTCATGGTTACTGTAGCGATTGAGCACCGTAACATCAAAAAATAGCCGATAATACCTCTATTTAAGAATGAGACAAAAATTTGCCTGATGCATTCCTAAGAGACAGTCTCCACGCCTCCAATATGACTATGTAAGAATAGACGAGATGTGGTTTGAATTCAAAGAAATAATATCGACAACAATGGAGAGACATATACCAAATAAATTAGTAACAGTTGGTGCTGATGTCGCACGGTATTCAAAATAAGACACGACACTGTTGCAGAAGTAACGGAAAAAAGCATTTTACTCTAGCTCGAAAGTTAGCGTGAACTTCAATGCTAAATGCGTTTAATGATTTCCATGACGAAACTCTGTATCTAAATCTGGCATAAATCCCAAAGAGATTATGGTCACGTGTAAAATACACCAGCGGCAAGAGGCAATCAATACCTGCACTGCGCGATAACAATTGTTATTTCACTGATAACAGTTCCACTAAAGCAGAGTTACTAAGTTATTCTTTTCCGATAGTCTTTCATCAAAGGAGACGGTGTAAATATTGCAGAATTCGAATCAAGAGCAACTGCCAACGTAAGTTAGAAGTATATACCCTTGGTGCAGCGAAGCTGCTTAAACCACTCAATAAAGACAAGGTCTCCGGCCCTGACTGTGTACAAATTAAGTTCCTTTCACAGGTTTGTGATACAATAGCTTCACACTTAGCAATCATATAAAATCACTAACCCGTCGAAAGATCCGTACTCAAACAATGGAAAGTTTCGCAAGTCACATCAATAATCAAGAAACGAGACAAGAGTAATCCGCTGAATTACAGCCTCATATCACTGACGTCGATTTACTGTAGAGGTAGATGTAGATGTCTGATCACTGGGTGAGCGTCATGGCTATGCTGAAAGAACTGAACTGGCAACCACTTAAACGTATACGCTGCCAGTCTCGTTAATGTCTGTATAGAAAATTTATTGAATCAACTTTGAGTGATGAATCTACGATATGCTACATCCCCGTACATATTGTCCGCAGCTCGTGGTCGTGAGGTAGCGTTCTCGCTTCCCGCGCCCGGGTTCCCGGGTTCGATTACCGGCGGGGTCAGGGATTTTCTCTGCCTCGTGATGACTGGGTGTTGTGTGATGTTCTAGGGGACTGATGACCATAGATGTTAAGTCCCATAGTACTCAGAACCATTAGAACCATCCCCGTACATATCACTCCCGTAGGGGTCAGGAAGAGAAGATTAAACTAATTATAGCGCGCTCACAGGCGTTTACGATTTTATTTCTCCTGCTCTCCGTACTTGTATGGAAAGGGAAAATAACCTATTAACTGGAACAATCGAAAGTACCCTATGCTATGCAATTCACAGAGGTTTTCTGAAGCGGCATGTGGATGCAGTTGTAGATGTACAGTTGCACGTTCCATGGAGACTTATTATTACGTTTTACCTGGTGTTTCATATACTCCCACACATTTGTTGTGGGATTTCCTTAGGCTGTCTTCACCACCATGGCGTCGGGGAAGATCATCCGTTCACACAAATAAATAATGAAATAAAATTTGACGAATCCTGGATATTTGGGCCCATACTAGATGGGATAAACGTTATGGAAAATCAGAAGAAGCAATGGCTCAAAAAAAAAAAAAATGGCTCTGAGCACTAAGGTACTAAACATCTGAGGTCATCAGTCCGCTAGAACTTAGAACCACTTAAACCTAACTCACCTAAGGACATCACACACCTCCATGCCCGAGGCAGGATTCGAACCTGCGACCGTAGCAGTCGCGCGGTTCCAGACTGAAGCGCCTGCAACGGCTCAGCATTTCCTTATAACTCACCGCCTTAGGCGTGTTCTGTGAAAATGATATATGGAAAGCACACTCAGAGAATAATAATGAGACATAATTCACGAAAAAATTGAATAACAGTTTATGCAACTTAATGCAAGATACCATTAAAGTCAAATCTGTATTTGTGTTTTCAGATGTAGCTGCAACGCTTCAGCAATAACCTACAACGTCTGCAAACAAGGCCACTAACTGCGTAGTCACAGCAACACAAAATGACAGTGATGTGGGGTTATTGGACAAAAGTTTGGTTATAGATAATTCAGGCAGTTCTGAATATCAGTGCTTAATAACGAAACAGCTACAAAATCCACATCTACTGACAAGGAATGTAATCCGAAATAATCTATTTGGACGTTTTTTTGCAGATTGTGGATGAAGCTGATCGTGATGAGGGCTCTGAAATTATTAAAAGGCTATTAAGACCCAAATTACCAACCATTCTGGTTGGAAAATCCTCGTCGGTTTTGGCGTCACTACTTCCGTGAAAAAAAAAGACTTAGAACTTCAAATAAATTTTGTGTCTATTAAAATACATATGTGCCGAGTGCGACATCTTCCGCCTCTGAACACGGAGCCATTAAAATAAAACTGTTTCTCACGAAATACGGCGAGAAATAGACAAATATTCACTAATGTTGGTGTTCCCATACCGATGCAGATCTAGAGACTTTCGTAACGGTAGTAGCTGGAGAGAAGTTCTTTATGTATACACGTTACTCTAGAACTGCATACTGTAAGTACACTACTGGCCATTAAAACTGCTACACCAAGAAGAAGCGCAGATGATAAACGGGTATTCATTGGGCAAATATATTATACTAGAACTGACATGTGATTACATTTTCACGCAATTTGGGTGCATAGTCCCTGAAGAATCAGTACCCATAACGACCATTTCTGGCCATACTAACGGCCTTGATACGCCTGGACATTGAGTCAAACAGAGTTTGGATAGCATGTACAGGTACAGCTGACCAAGCAGCTTCAACACGATACCACAGTTCATCAAGAGTAGTGGCTGGCGTATTGTGACGAGCCAGTTTCCCGGCCACCATTGACCAGACGTTTTCAATTGGTGAGAGATCTGGAGAATGTGCTGGCCATGGCAGCAGTCGAACATTTTCTCTATCCAGAAAGGCCCGTACTGGACCTGCAACATGCGGTCGAATGAAGGTTAGAACCACGGGTCGTGACACATGTGAAATGTAAAGTCCACTGTTCAAAGTGCTTTGTGATAGATGTCGCTGAAATAGTCGCAAACGTATAAGTACGTGGTATAATGTAACATTCCGCCAGTGCGGACGGTATTTGCTTCGTGATACATTACCCGTGTTAAAATGGACAGTTTACCAATTGCGAAAAAGGTCGATGTAGTGTTGATGTATGGCTATTGTGAACAAAATGCTATGTATACTGCTCGGTATCCTGGACTACATTATCCAAGTGTCCGGACACGCCGGATAGTTATGTTATTTAAGAAAACAGGAAGTGCTCAGCCAACTGTGAAACGTCAGCCACGACCTGCAACAAATGATGATGGCCAAGTAGGTGTTTTAGATGCTGTCGCAGCTAATCCACACATCAGTAGCAGACAAATTGCGCGAGAATCGGGGATCTCAAAAACGTCGGTGTTGAGAAAGCTACATCAACATCGACTGCACCCGCACCATATTTCTATGCACCAGGAATTGCATGGTGACCATTTTGAACGCCGTGTACAGTTCTGCCACTGGCCACAAGAGAAATTACGGGACGCTGACCGTTTTTTGGCACGCGTTCTATTTAGCGACGAAGCGTCATTCACCTACAGCGGTTACGTAAACTGGGATAATATACATATTTGGCAACGGAGAATCAACGATGGCTGCGACAAGTGGAACATCAGCGACCTTGGCGGGTTTTCGTGCGGCATTATGGGAGGAAGGATAATCCATGGCACTCTAAAAGGTGCAATGTACGCTGATTTCCTACGTAATGTCCTACCGACGTTACTACAAGAAGTTTAACTGCGTGACAGAATGGCGATGTACTTCCAACATGATGGATGTCCGGTACATAGCTCGCTTGCGGTTGAAGAAGTATTGAATAGCATATTTCATGACAGGTGGATTGGTCGTCGAAGCACCATTCCATGGCCGTCACGTTGACCGAATCTGACGTCCCCGGATTTCTTTCTGTGGGGAAAGTTGAAGGATATTTGCCATCGTGGTCCAACGACAACGCATGACAACATGCGTTAGCGCATTGTCAATTATGTGCGAACATTACAGAAGGCGATTTACTCGATGTTGAGAGAAATGTCGTTACGCGTATTTCCAAATGCATTGAGGTTGACGGATTTCATTTTGAGCATTTATTTCATGAATATGGTATTTACAGGTAATCACGCTGTAACAGCATTCGTTCTCAGAAATGATAAGTTCACCAAGGTACACGTATCACATTGGAACAACCGGAATAAAATGTTCAAACCTACCTACGTTCTGTATTTTAATTTAAAAAACCTACCCGTTACCAAGTGTTCGTCTAAAATTGTGAACCATATGTTTGTGACTATTACAGCGGCATCTATCACAAAGCGAAAAAAGTGGTCCAACTAAAACATTCATATTTCTTCACGTACTACACGAATATGTTATAAAACATGGGGATTCCTATTTTTAAAAAAACGCAGTTGATATCCACTTGACATATGGCAGCGCCATCTAGCGGGCCAACCATAGCGCCATCTGGTTTCCCCCTTCAAGCTAGGCAAGGTTCGTTCGTTGTAGTTTTTTCGTTTGACGCTTATTTCGTGAGATATTTGGCCCAGCCACGATCAGTTATATACTTCATACATGTCCGAGACTTGAAAAGGTTTCTGGAGCCATATAATTTCATTTTATAAATTTAAGTGTCCGGAAGACTATTCTGATGGTGCTTGTCTGGAGTGTAGCCTGGTATGGAAATGAAACGTCTGTGATAAGCATTAAGACAAGAGGAGAACAGAAGCTTTTGAAATGTAAATACTGCAGGTGAGTGATGAAGATTAGGTGGATAGAGAGTAGAGTAGTCATTAGGAAAAGCAGAGTCTTGTGTGCTTGTAGACCTGCATAAACCCATTTTCGCACTGAAGACCACAACACAGCATCAAGATTTTAGTGTTATTGAACACTGTATACCAATTAGGTTCCTTTTGGAGTATGCTGATGCATTATCCCCATACTTAACAATCATTTACAACCTTTTGCTATACGAAAGATCCGTACTCAAAGGCTGTAAAGTTGCACAGGTCACACCAGTATTCAGGAAAGGTAGTACGAGTAATACATTAAATTATAGGCCAATATCGTTAATGTCGATATGCAGCAGGATTTTAGAACATACACTCCTGGAAATGGAAAAGAGAACACATTGACACCGGTGTGTCAGACCCACCATACTTGCTCCGGACACTGCGAGAGGGCTGTACAAACAATGATCACACGCACGGCACAGCGAACACACCAGGAACCGCGGTGTTGGCCGTCGAATGGCGCTAGCTGCGCAGCATTTGTGCACCGCCGCCGTCAGTGTCAGCCAGTTTGCCGTGGAATACGGAGCTCCATCGCAGTCTTTAACACTGGTAGCATGCCGCGACAGCGTGGACATGAACCGTATGTGCACTTGACGGACTTTGAGCGAGGGCGTATAGTGGGCATGCGGGAGGCCGGGTGGACGTACCGCCGAATTGCTCAACACGTGGGGCGTGAGGTCTCCACAGTACATCGATGTTGTCGCCAGTGGTCGGCGGAAGGTGCACGTGCCCGTCGACCTGGGACCGGACCGCAGCGGCGCACGGATGCACGCCAAGACCGTAGGATCCTATGCAGTGCCGTAGGGGACCGCACCGCCACTTCCCAGCAAATTAGGGACACTGTTGCTCCTGGGGTATCGGCGAGGACCATTCGCAACCGTCTCCATGACGCTGGGCTACGGTCCCGCACACCGTTAGGCCGTCTTCCGCTCACGCCCGAACATCGTGCAGCCCGCCTCCAGTGGTGTCGCGACAGGCGTGAATGGAGGGACGAATGGAGACGTGTCGTCTTCAGCGATGAGAGTCGCTTCTGCCTTGGTGCCAATGATGGTCATATGCGTGTTTGGCGTCGTGCAGGTGAGCGCCACAATCAGGACTGCATACGACCGAGGCACACAGGGCCAACACCCGGCATCATGGTGTGGGGAGCGATCTCCTACACTGGCCGTACACCTCTGGTGATCGTCGAGGGGACACTGAATAGTGCACGGTACATCCAAACCGTCATCGAACCCATCGTTCTATCATTCCTAGACCGGCAAGGGAACTTGCTGTTCCAACCGGACAATGCACGTCCGCATGTATCCCGTGCCACCCAACGTGCTCTAGAAGGTGTATGTCAACTACCCTTGCCAGCAAGATCTCCGGATCTGTCCCCCATTGAGCATGTTTGGGACTGGATGAAGCGTCGTCTCACGCTGTCTGCACGTCCAGCACGAACGCTGGTCCAACTGAGGCGCCAGGTGGAAATGGCATGGGAAGCCGTTCCACAGGACTACATCCAGCATCTCTACGATCGTCTCCATGGGAGAATAGCAGCCTGCATTGCTGCGAAAGGTGGATATAGACTGTACTAGTGCCGACATTGTGCATGCTCTGTTGCCTGTGTCTATGTGCCTGTGGTTCTGTCAGTGTGATCATGTGATGTATCTGACCCCAGGAATGTGTCAATAAAGTTTCCCCTTCCTGGGACAATGAATTCACGGTGTTCTTATTTCAATTTCCAGGAGTGTATAATGTGTTCGAACATTTTGAATTACCTCGAAGGAAACGGTCTATTGACACACAGTCAACATGGGTTTAGAAAACATCGTTCCTGTAAAACACAACTACCTCTTTATTCACATGAAGTGCTGAGTGCTGTTGAGAAGGGATTTAAGATCGATTCCGTATTCCTGGATTTCCGGAAGTCGTTTGAAACAGTACCACACAAGCGGCTCGTAGTGAACTTGCGTGCTTGTGGAATATCGAGTCAGTTATGTTACTGGATTTGCGATTTCCTGTCAGAGAGGTCACAGTTCGTAGTAATTGGCGGAAAGTCATCGAGTTAAACAGAAGTGATTTCAGGCGTTCCCCAAGGTAGTGTCATAGGCCCTTTGCTGTTCCTTATCAATATAAACGATTTGGCAGACAATCTGAGCAGCCGTCTTATGTTGTTTGCAGATGACGCTGTCGTTTATCGACTAACAAAGTCATCAGAAGATCAAAACCAACTGCAAAACGATTTAGTAAAGATATCTGAATGGTGCAAAAATTGGCAGTTGACCCTAAATAAAAGTGGTTCAAATGGCTCTGAGCACTATGGGACTTAACTTCTATGGTCATCAGTCCCCTAGAACTTAGAACTACTTAAACCTAACTAACCTAAGGACATCACACACATCCATGCCCGAGGCAGGATTCGAACCTGCGACCGTAGCGAATGCGCGGTTCCAGACTGTAGTACCTAGAACTACTCGGCCACTCCGGCCTGCTCGACCCTAAATAACAAAAAGTGTTAGGTCGTCCACATGAGTGCTCAAATGAATTCGTTAAACTTCGGTTACACGATATATCAGTCTAATCTGAAAGCCGTAAATTCAAGTAAAGACCTAGGTATTACAATTACGAACAACTTAAATTGGAAGGAATACATAGAAAATGTTCAAGGGAAGGTTAACCAAAGGCTGTGTTTTATTGGCAGGACACTGAGAAAATGTAACAGGTCTACTACGGAGACTGCCTACTGTATGCTTGTCTGTCCTCGTTTAGAATACTGCTGCGCTGTGTGGGATCCTTACCAGATAGGACTGACGGAGTGGATCGAAAAAGTTCAGAGAAGGGCAGCACGTTTTGTACTATCGCAAAATATGGGAGAGACTGTCAGAGATATGATACACGATTTGAGCTGGACATCATTTAATGAAACGCGTTTTTCGTTTGTAACGGAATCTTCTCACGAAATTGCAATCACTAACTTTCTCGCCAGAATGCGAAAATATTTTGTTGAGATCGACCTACATAGGGAGAAACGATCACCACGATAAAGCCGGCTGGAGTGGCCGTGCGGTTCTAGGCGCTACAGTCTGGAGCAGAACGACTGCTACGGTCACAGGTTCGAAACCTGCCTCGAGCATGGATGTGTGTGGTATCCTTAGGTTAGTTAGGTTTAATTATTTCCAAGTTGTAGGCAACTGATTACCTCAGAAGTTAAGTCCCATAGTGCTCAGAGGCATTTGAACCACGATAAAATAAGTGAAATCAGAGCTCGTACGGAAAGATATACGTGTTCATTCTTTCCGCGCGCTATACGACATTGGAATAATAGAGAATTATGAAGGTGGTTCGATGAACCCTCTGCCAGGCACTTCAATGTGATTCGCAGAGTATCCATGTAGATGTAGATGTAGGTGTATGGTGATGGATGTAGAAACGATCGATGGCGTAGTCGCTGTAGCAGTTTTGAGTACGGAAAAATCAAGACTAATACGAATGCGTGACGGAGACGGGCAGCCGGAGCACCTCGTCCAGCGGCCCTAAATAATGCGGGCCAGGGATGGGTGATTTGTGTCTGCAGGCGGCTCGCGCCGCGGACCGGCGATCGCCCGCAGAGGGCGGCGCTGCCGGCTGCCGGCTGCACCCACGCGGCCGGGAACGGCGTTCGGCTGGGGCCGTGCCGGGCCAGCCCGACTGAAATAATTAGCGCGAGGCTGCATACAGCCGCACCTGATGGAGAACCCGTGTCGCCGCGCCAAACTCGCGCCGCTGATTGGGTTGCGCGGTCGACGCCATCCGCCGCCGCTGCCGCCGCCGCCGCCGCCGCCGCCGCCCGCACCCCTCCACCGCGCCCTTGATCACTGTCTGGTAACGGACGCGTACACTTTTCAGTCGCTATTTAGTAACTAATGCACTAATGCCTGTCTCTGCCGGCACTCCCACACCTATTCACTGCAAAGTGCGTCGCCAGAGAGTCGAATGGACTTCGCGCAACACCGGCTGCTCTCCCAGGTTGCGTGGGCGCGCAACGTGTCCCGGAATTGTTCAGCACCGATTATTTGAGTCTGATTAGTGCTGTTCTCCCGCTTAAACTTCCATTTTCATCGTATCGTTAATATCAAATGAAACAATAAATTTACGTTTACCATTCACAGTATATTTCCAGAACGCGTTTCGAAACTTCAAACCTCCATCATCAGCTCGAGATATCTGTATTAATATACACTACTGGTCATTAAAATTGCTACATCACGAAGATGACGTGCTACAGACGCGAAATTTAACCGACACATAGGAGATGCTGTGATATGCAAATAATTAGCTTTCCACAGCATACTCAAGTTTAGCGCCGGTGTGGTGGCGGTACCTACAACGTGTTGACATGAAGAAAGTTTCCAACCGATCTCTCATACACAAACAGCAGTTGACCGGCGTTCCATGGTGAAACGTTGTTGTGATGCCTCGTGTAAGGAGGAGAAATGCAAACCATCACGTTTCAGACTTTGATAAAGGACGGATTGTAGCCTATCGTGATTGTGGGTTATCGTATCGCGACATTGCTGCTCGCGTTGGTCGAGATCCAATAACTGTGAGCAGAACGTAGAATCAGTGGGTTCATGAGGGTAATACGAAACGCCGTGCTGGATCCTAACTGCCTCGTATCACTAACAGCTGAGATGACAGGCATCTTATCCGGATGGCTGGGCGTGCAGCCACGTCTCGATCCCTGAGTCAACAGATGGGGACGTTTGCAACACAACAACTATCTGTACGAACAGTTCAACGACGTTTGCAGCAGCATGGACTATCAGGTCGGAGAGCATGGCTGCGGTTACCCTTGACGCTGCATCACAGACAGGAAAGCCTGCGATGGTGTACTCAACGACGAACCTGGGTGCACGAATGCCAAAACGTCATTTTTTTCGGATGAATCCAGCTTCTGTTTACAGCATCATAATGGTAGCACCCGTGTTTGGCGACATCGGGGTGAACGCACATTGGAAGCATGTATTTCTCATCACCATACTGGCGTATCACCCGGCGTGATGGTATGGGGTGCCTTTGGTTACACGTCTCTGTCACCTCTTGTTCACATTGACAGCACTTTGAACAGCGGACGTTACATTTCAGATGTGTTACGGCCGTGGCTCTACCCATCATTCGATCCCTGCGAAACCCTACATTTCAGCAGGATAATGTACGACCGTATGTTGCAGGTCCTGTACGGGTCTTTCAGGATGCAGAAAATGGTCGACTGCTGCCCTGGCCAGCACACTCTCCAGATCTCTCACCAACTGAAAACGTCTCGTTAATGGTGACCGAGCAACTGGCTCGTCACAATACGCCAGTCTCTACTCTTGATGAACTGTCGTATCGTGTTGAAGCTGGATGGGCAGCTGTACCTGTTCACGCCATGCAATCTCTGTTTGACTCAATGCCCAGGCCGTTATTACGGCCAGAGGTGGTTTTTCTGGGTACTAATTTCTCAGGATCTATGCACCCAAATTGCGTGAAAATGTAATCACATGTCAGGTCTAGTATAATATATTTGTTCAATGAATACCCGTTTAACATCTGCATTTTTGCCTGGAGTAGTAATTTTCATGGCCAGTAGTGTACCACATGCGTGTGTTACAAGTTGGGGTAGCCAGTGGCACTATCTAGTGGAGGAATACAAAACACTATTTCAAAACATAGCTCTATGGAGGTCTTTCAATACAGACTGAAAGCGAAGGTAAATTTGAAAGTAAAATAACTAAAACAGAATACCTCTAGTGGTCCCAGGCTCCTTGCTCTCTTGTGATGTATCATAAAGTAGCCTGTGAAGCCTGGAAATATTCTATTTTACAAATTTTACTTCAATATTTACATTTACATTCAATCTTTATTGCCGGCCTCCGTGGTCCAGGCGTTCAAGACTCTTCAGTCCGGAACCGCGCTGCCACTACCGTCGCAGGTTCGAATCCTACCTCGCGCATGGATGTGTGTGATGTCCTCAGGGTAGTTAGGTTTAAGTAGTACTAAGTTCTAGGGGACTTATGACCTTACATGTTAAGTCCCATAATGCTTAGAGCCATTTTCAATCTTTATTAAAACACTCACCAAAGAGCCATATTCTGTGTTGAATCCTGCCTACTTGTCAAATTTGGAGTGCCTAAGAAACCTGCCTTCTCGGATGGCTAGAGAACAACTCAAGCAAATCGCATTAAAGAGTTTTATTACGAAATGAACAACGACAATACTTTGAGAATAACACAGAAGTGTCCCAAGCAAAGGGCGACATGCAAATAAGCAATCTCTTCAGTATATACAATTTCTAATACGCTCCTCTTGAAATGCCTGCTCTGGATGCTTATAGAACTGGGCCGCGACCAGTCTGCGCGGCCATTATATAGAAGTCGCTGCCGTCTCGTTGTCGTCCTGGAGAGGGATCGGTTAGCGTGCAAATTGGCTGACGTCTTCTTCACAGCCCCCTCTGTGCTATACACAAGATATTGGCGCATGCTGTCACAAAGTCGCATCACAACACGTACACCTCAATGCGTATAATACATGTCGTGATGGAGTTTTAAATCTTCGAAACGCAGCGTGGAAGTAAATAAACGGTGACTAGTAACAGTAAACTTGTAGTTTCATTTAATATCAATAATACCGCTGTAAAGCAGAACCAAAAATGTCAGAATTTAAAGTATCTTAATATAGATACAAATCTGAAATGAATTTTACTCATAATTGAAAGCCACAGAAGAAATTACCTGTAATGAACACTCAGGTTGCTTTCTTCTCGCACGATATCCTGCGAACCATGGACGAAGGGCAATAGGCAGATTCAGTTTCCCTACATCTTGGTTAAGCGTGTAATACAGCACCATGCTGCATATCGTAAACAAGTTTTCGCTGCTGCGAGATCATAAGCAGTCGGCACTGGAACATAGTGGCGCAGATTCTTCATCGTAAGTAACCGAAACACCTTCCCTATTAAATTTGTTTACATCACTTAAAATCGTTGAGGCACAATTACAGTTTAAAAGACATTATGTCACATATTTTGGTTGTAGGGCACCACCAGCCCAAGTAAATTTCGTCAGTTGGGGAAACGAAAGACTAAACCTAATGTAGAACGTGATATAGTCGTCTGAAGATAAATGCGTCGGTTTGTAACCGGTAACGGCGCTGTTTAAATAAATAAATAACATGGTAAAAAGTGGCTGGTTGCTGTAATCTTCTATGTACGAGTCAACCTATTGTTTGAAATGTAGCAATCATGTATGTCCGGTAGTAGTGAAGGCGGATAGCCGACTTCTGTTTATTGCGAGAAGAATTCGAGGAAAGTGTAGTTCACTTACAACAGAGCCCACGTATAGAACACTGTGCCGTTCATTCTTTAGTACTGCTTGAGTGCTAGGTTTTCCCACTAGGTAGTATTAAATGCGGATATTGAGGCAATTCAGATGCATGTTGCTAGATTTGTTACTAGTAGATTCGATCAACACGTGACTATTCCGCAAATGCTCCATCAGCTGAAATGGAAATCCCTGGAGGGAACGCGAAACACTGTTTAAAAACTTAAGGGAACCGAATTTTTGTGGAAGACTCCAGAACGGTTGTACTGTCACAACCATACTCCTCGCTCGAAAACCGGGAAAACAAGAGAAGGGGAAGTGGGTGTCATACGGGCGCATATAGATCGTCGTCTTTCTCTCGCTCCATTTGCGAGTGAAACAGACAGGAAAATGACCAGCAGTTGGACACGGTAACCTCCACCATGCTCTGTAGTAGGACTTGCGTTATATGAATGTAGGTATAGAAATGGCAGTACAATTAACACCCTCAGCACCATTTATTTGTGCTGTGTTGTATCACAAGAGGAATCTACGCCACAAATAACCTAGGTATCTGTTCATGATTGCTTACATATTTCGCTTGATCAACAGATAGCTGTGCTCACTGAAAAATGCGTTCAGGTTCCCGAAATTATGTGTCGAACTTTGGAAAACGGGATAGAAAGAACACGGCAAAAAAAATAGATACAATATACGAAAATAAAAAACAGGTGTCAGACAAATGAAAGTACCATTTGTCGAGCTTATTATCTTAAAAATGTATGAACTCCTGTACATCACTATGGCACATTAGTTTCCTCACAGCGTTCATATACATAGTGTGCAAATAATTAGCTAAAATATAACTTGATCTCCCATCTTAAAATTAAGGTGATTCTTTCAATTTTATTGTTACAGAGTTCCATTATACAGTACTATTCAGTGCTGTTTGGCCAGAGGAAGGCTTTCGAATTAGTAAATCTAATCTAATTGCTCAGTTAGGAATGACTTACCTCCTTTTACGTTGTAGACGTAAATTCGAATTTTTCCCAACTGATCTTGATTTTTATAAATACGCTAAGTATTAGATACATCAAAGTTTCATTAAACTTCATTAATAACTTATTTCGTGTTGAGCATATGTTCTATAATAGGATATTTTATGGGTGCGACGTAATGTAGTGTCATATACTTTGTTGCTTTAGTTTTCATTCCAGAGACAGGTTTGACGTACTACTGCAACCTAAATTATTTCAACGTGCTTACTGTTGTCAAGTCTCGGCATTTTTCTCTGATTTTTTCCCCAGACTTATTTCCCTTGTCAAGTCGATGATAACTTGATATCACGGGAGGTGTGCTATTGTACTAGCCCTTTTCTTAGTCGAGTTATGCCGTAAATTTATTTTCTCTCAAGTTCATTCGGTACTTCCTGATTAACTATTCGATAACCCAACTAATCTTCAGCATTCTCCCGTAGTCTCTGTTTTCAGAACTGCGTTTTCCCACGAATGGGTTCGAGTCCCGATCAGACACACAGTTTTAGTCTGCCACAAAGGCTTTTATCAGCACACACTCATTCTGGGAACATCCCTCTGACTGTGGCTTCCGGATGTGCTAGTCATGCAAGTTTCACAGAACTTCCGTGAAGTTTGGAAGGTAGTAGATGAGGCACTGACGAAAGTGAAGCTGTGAGGACGGGTCACGAGTCACGCTTCGATACTTCAGTTGACAGAGAGCATGCCTGTGAAAGGAAAAAGTCATAGTTTCGAGTCCCGGACCGGCCAACAGTTTTAATCTGCCAGGAAATTTGACGTCAGAGCACGCTTGCAAATACACACTTATCTCTAATAAAAGAGGAAGAATACGTAGAATGAAAAGTTTGTTATCACTACAGAAGAATATGTAACGCACGTAAATACTGCAAGAGTGGAACCAATGTCAAAATAAATGTGTAGGCATACAAAAGAAAAAAAATAAAAATTATAATTCCGTCATGGTAGTTACAGAACATAATTAGAAAGATACAAAAAATCAGCACTACTGCAATTCACGAAAAGAAACTATCATAAGAAAATGTCACCAGCACAAAAGATTTTTTGTTTTTTTTTTGCTTACTTCACGTGATCATTCATTCCAACATATCTTCGATATTGTAGTCACCAACAGAACTTTCACACAGAATTAAATACCAAAATCATTATGACGAGCAAGAACAAGAATAAACTTCTCATAAGTACTAATATCCAAAATTGTTGTAGCAACAGAGTAAATCAAATATTCAAGGCTATGAAACAGAAAAAGAAACCAACAATTTCATTTATATTACACTAGCAAACAGGAAAATAACATAACTAAGGTTGTACATATGTTCACAATTTTTACATTTCTTAGTTTTTGCGTATAACTTTCTTCCAACTTATCTATCTAGTCTTTATATACCCCCTTCTTCTTTCTGCCTGGTCCTGTTTGAATCATAAAACAAATACAACAGTCAGTTTCTTGTCCTATTCCTTATGACTAACCTACATAATTAATTGTATATTTCAGATTCTTACTAATCCTAATTTCGTCTAAAATACAATTAATTTTCTTTTACTGCTATCTTTACAGAATTAGTCCTCCATTTGAAGATTTCAGACGAATTTAAAAAAGGAAATGTTAACACATTACATACTTATCGACTCATCACTTGCCCTTAGTTACCTCTCAAGCTTTACATAAAAATTTTACAATTTATACCTCCAAAACAAAAATACAGTACCTCTGTTCATTCCTCCTCCTTGATTCCAAGTCTTAGGCAATCTCCATCCCATTCATCATATTTAGTCATTGTTCATTCAATGCTCAACTTATATGGGTTAAGGTCACGCGCATTTTAAGGGTAAATTTAGGATAGAGGTAAAAGTACGAATTCTCGTGAGGTACACTAGTAATCTCAAAAGAACCATTGTACACATAAACAACTCTGATTTTCCAACACTGAATTCTTTGGACTCCTCATTTGTCTTTACCGAAATAATAATTCTCCCACCATAATGTCAGTACATTTTATTATCATATCGTTTCTTCTTCTCCGGTAGTTTCTTTTCTCCCATCTCCAAAATTTTTTTTTTCCTTTTCTCATCCCAGTTTATTTCCCTTCTTGGTGGGAAATATATTTTCTCTTCCACAAAACTTTAAGGTCACTCACCTTTTATAATTTGACAAGGATTAAACGATGCTACATGATGAACTACGTCTTTCATGAGGCCCTCAGTATTTTCTACAGCATTTCGTCATGAACTATGGTTGCTTCTACAGTATGTGAGACGCAGTTTACCAGTTTCCGTCATGTTACATGTCACTCTATTCTCTACTGGATGATTAGTTGAAATACATATCACTTTACTGTCTGATTGTCAGGACTGATCTTTCATTTTTATATGTGAATTGCCATTCAGTAACTCTCTCGATTATCCAGAACTGTTTTGTCAGTTACCTTCTGCAAATGTTAAAACTTCATAGACTTGGAAAATACCTCCAACACTACAAAAATGTAGACAAAACCTCCTGCAGTGTGTGATGAAAGGCGCAAAAGTCTACAGCTAATAATTCCATCAAATCATTTAATCTATCATTCTGTGCGATAGGTCCATTGACTTTAACTCTTCCATACTTATTATACGTTTTACCAGAGTCATTCACCTTCTTCACCATGTTATCAAAAGTTATGTATTATATAAATTTCTGCCTAAATTTTTTGTATGTGCAACTCCATAGCCCAAATGAATATAATGACACAATTTCAGAGACTTTACTGGTCTCATACATATACGATTTTTTGTAAACTCCTGGAAATGGAAAAAAAGAACACATTGACACAGGTGTGTCAGACCACCTTACTTGCTCCAGACACTGCGAGAGGGCTGTACAAGCAATTATCACACGCACGGCACAGCGGACACACCAGGAACCGCGGTGTTGGCCGTCGAATGGCGCCAGCTGCGCAGCATTTGTGCACCGCCGCCGTCAGTGTCAGCCAGTTTGCCGTGGCATACGGAGCTCCATCGCAGTCTTTAACACTGGTAGCATGCCGCGACAGCGTGGACGTGAACCGTATGTGCAGTTGACGGACTCTGAGCGAGGGCATATAGTGGGCATGCGGGAGGCCGGATGGACGTACCACCGAATTGCTCAACGCGTGGGGCGTGAGGTCTCCACAGTACATCGATGTTGTCGCCAGTGGTCGGCGGAAGGTGCACGTGCCCGTCGACCTGGGAGCCGACCGCAGCGACGCACGGATGCACGCCAAGACCGTAGGATCCTACGCAGTGCCGTAGGGGACCGCACCGCCACTTCCCAGCAAATTAGGGACACTGTTGCTCCTGGGGTATCGGCGAGGACCATTCGCAACCGTCTCCATGAAGCTGGTCTACGGTCCCGCACACCGTTAGGCCGTCTTCCGCTCACGCCCCAACATCGTGCAGCCCGCCTCCAGTGGTGTCGCGACAGGCGTGAATGGAGGGACGAATGGAGACGTGTCGTCTTCAGCGATGAGAGTCGCTTCTGCCTTGGTGCCAATGATGGTCGTATGCGTGTTTGGCGCCGTGCAGGTGAGCGCCACAATCAGGACTGCATACGACCGAGGCACACAGGACCAACACCCGGCATCATGGTGTGGGGAGCGATCTCCTACACTGGCCGTACACCTCTGGTGATCGTCGAGGGGACACTGAACAGTGCACGGTACATCCAAACCGTCATCGAACCCATCGTTCTACCATTCCTAGACCGGCAAGGGAACTTGCTGTTCCAACAGGACAATGCAAGTCCGCATGTATCCCGTGCCACCCAACGTGCTCTAGAAGGTGTAAGTCAACTACCGTGGCCAGCAAGATCTCCGGATCTGTCCCCCATTGAGCATGAAGCGTCGTCTCACGCGGTCTGCACGTCCAGCACTAACCCTGCTCCCACTGAGGCGCCAGGTGGAAATGGCATGGCAAGCCGTTCCACAGGACTACATCCAGCACCTCTACGATAGTCTCCATGGGAGAATAGCAGCATGCATTGCTGCGAAAGGTGGATATACACTGTACTAGTGCCGACATTGTGCATGCTCTGTTGCCTGTGTCTATGTGGCTGTGGTTCTGTCAGTGTGATCATGTGATGTATCTGACCCCAGGAATGTGTCAATAAAGTTTCCCCTTCCTGGGACAATGAATTCACGGTGTTCTTATTTCAATTTCAAGGAGTGTATATAGACGCGGCGAGTGAAATTTGCACAAAAGTCAGAAATTAAATGAAGGTTTCCTGCTTACTAGGTAGGTGCGTTAGCGTCCTTGGTACAGAGGTTTCCACAACTGCACGGATTACCTTGGCATGCCTCCCTCCTCGATCCAAATTCTGGCTCTCCATGTTCTGTAATAAGACCTATATACTAAAATTATATCTGTATGAGATCAGTTAAGTCTATAAAATTGTGCGATTTCATTTGTATAAGTACCTGCACCTGTGTTTCCTGTTGGATCCGCCATTTACGTCGATGCTGAGGTGCTACCCCTGAACATGTAGAGCCTCGCTAAATCTGTTCGTGTGTAAGGGGGAATTTAAAGTAGACTGGGGTGGATCGAGGAGACAGGCATGCCAGGGTAATCTGTGCAGTTGTGTGAACCATTGTGCCAAGGTAGGTTAGTGGCTAACGCACCTGCCTTGTAAGCAGGAGATCGGGGTTCAGCTTATACCTTCAGTACAATTTTCACTTAACTGCTTCAGCCCCATACATAAAATCAAATGAATGTAATCTGAGCGTTCCTTTTGCTTACACACTCACCTGTCCCCTGAATTTACAATGGTATGCGTAAGAATATTCCATCATAGATTCTTATCAAAATTTTTCTACTCAAGTTCTTTTTTTATCATGTTCTACACCTCACCCTGATTCTTATGATTTCTAAGGTTTTTACACATAGTGTCAATTTTCTTCACTCCCTGAAATCCTTTAACATAAAACAATTTTATTTGATCCTCATCACTGTGATGTCCTGCTGTATCCTGTTCTCCTATTAGCAGCCCATATAATTCATGTGGTACTCTCTTCTCTGCGCCCTTAACATATTTGATTTCAAACTGAAATTGCTGTAAAAACAACACCCATATCATTAACTCTCCACATATGGGTCTAATTTTCTTTCTGATTCATGTGGGCTCCATGGTCAGTGTAAATAAAGACTTTATTTCCCATAGGTAAATTCTGAATTTCTGGATTCTCCAAACTACCACAAATACTTCTTGCTAAGCCACACATATTATGGATCGTCTATTGTTGTATGATCTAGCTTCTCTTCATCCTCAAAAGTCTACAACAGTTCCGCCACATTGCTGTAGTTCACCCATTGTTGAATGTCTCCTGCAACAAAATGGTCAGCTGAAGACATAGTAATGTAGAATTCTCTCCTATCACAAATCCTGCCATAATTTGTCAAAATCTTCTTGTCTTTCGTCTGGCCAGGCGAAAACTATTTAAGAACTTAATAACTTGTTCTTAAAAACTTTTCCAGGCTCCAAGTTTCTATAAAAAATACATGAACCTAAAAAGGACTTCAACTGATTTTAATGTTTGTTGTATAAACCACTTTTACTGCTTTTTCTTCTTCTCAGGATCAGTTTTCATACCATCTGTGGATAGAATTTCACCCAGAAATTTTGTCTCATTTATAACAAACACAGATTTTTGAGTATAAATGTAACACCTCTTTTTATTAAAATTGAAGGCTGTGTGGTAATTGGAAGACACATATCTTTTTAGCTCCACTCTAGCTATAAACATGGTCTTGTGCTGTAATACATACTGACACACCAATATAGAAACCAAAATGGACAACAATATTACTAAAAATAATGCGTAATTTCGATCTTATTTGGCTAGAAGCACCTTCCAATACCCAGCTGTCAGATCAAGAGACGTGACGTGATTCACTTTGTAGTACTTTTACAATATTTCTTCTGGATTTTCAGTTTCTTTCTTCCCTGTTGTATGCAACATCATGGCAACTATGACTACTCTTACATTACAACTTTATTTACCTACAAAAATCTAAGGGTTGTCGCATTCACTCTTACTTCTCTCTATAACTCCACATTCCATTATTCTCTCAATTTATTTGTACACTGTCTCTCTTTGTACAAGCAATACGATTTTAGGATTCACTGAAGAACACTTATCTTCTTTTACATGCATTTTACATTTTAAATACTTAACTTTATCCACCATGTCTGAAAAGATTTCACTATGTACCTAAAATCCTTCTTTAATTTCTTCTTTCTGGTGTCTGCTTGATCTGTAAATCTTAGACAGTTGATTCGTAACCCCATATACAATGCTAATCTCATCTTTATCATAGTAATATTCCAGTTTTGTCCCTGAAACCTAGAAATAAATTCCTATTGGCATTACCTTTACATGAAAATGTCCCAATAAGTGACCATTATCCAATACAAATCATCAAAGTTGACAATCACATTTGTCTTCTTTCACTCAATATTCACAAAAATATCCTAAAATTAATCTCTGGCTTAACTAACTCATACCTAGAGTGCCATTCACACCTACCCAGGGATGAAATTTTGTACCAAACTTATGTCCCTCCATTCAGATTCTGAAAGTATCTAACACTTAATGATGTTACTTAGTTTACCAGTAGCACCCAGTGCTCTATTTCAGGCACTGGTAAGTCCCTTACATCATTACATTCCTTCGCATAACTACAAAAAAATTCAGAAAATTCAGTAATTTAACTATCAGCATTTCCACTGTATATGCTAGTTTTCACAAGAAGTTATCCAGCTCTAGTCTCATCAACCCTATCTACTTTCATTTATATTTCTTGCTCAGTGTCACTCTGGGTCCAATCAGTACTACCTATTCCTGGATAAATATCTCTTTCTGAGTCTGTTAGAAATGCATGTAAACCTATTTCTCTCTCCTTCCAATTTGTCACGCCTCTTCTACACCAATGATGAAAACGTTATCTTTCTTCTTCACACCTATTTCATTTTCAGAGACTTTGTGGTAGTTGTCCTCTTAACCATTTTCAACAATTTTTCTTCTTCTCCCTAAACTTCACCTCCAAACTGTTGTGTAAAAATGCAATCATTGTGTTCTGTCTTCATCCTCTTTATCAAAGTTGTCATAATTAATACCTTTAATTACTGTTATCACTCTTACTTTGCAATCTACCTTTTTTCCTACTTTACTGTAAACATTTTTACTTTACGATCTATCTTTTTCCTGTTGTCCATACCTTGCTGCTCCACATATTCTCTAGCAGTATTATACATATGAGAAAACATTTTCATGTATGACATATATGATTCCACATTACTTCTACACCTAAATCCAAGCACATCATCTTCAGGCATTAGGTCCTGACTTTTGCATACTCTACCACCAGAGGTGACATCACTACTACAATAAGCTACGTTTCATATTTCATCATGGAACTTTTAGCATTGACTGAGCTGAAAATGTGATCAGCCTGAGCACTGGCCTTTACTGTTCCAGCAGTTTGTTTACCACTGGGGCCCCTTCCTTCTCTAATGCCCTCCAATATTATCTCTAAAATTTGTTTGACATATTCCTTCTCTACCTCTCATATTTATTTGATTCACTCTATTTGTCAGATCCCCATTCTCTTGACACCATTTAGAATTACTATTTTAATGAACAATTTTCTTGCCACCCACCTACATCCAGCTCCATATTTAGGAAATCTTTAATAGAATAATCATGTCCTATTAACCCAAATCACTTACTAGAAATCAATTTTTCTTGTAGCAACTCTCTTCATCCCTTTCACCATATGGGCAGCCCAAATATTTTAATTACTTGTTGTTCATTCACAGTAATCTTCCATAGCCTTTTCAATTCTCTCATGACTCCACAGTTCCTTCTTAAATGATTCTATTGCTTCACTTTGATTTTGTTTAGACCAGTTCTCATCTAGAAACCCTGATGCACATTCTCCCCAATTCAAACTCTCCTTTGAGCAAGCACATGCAATTCTAAATTTATCTTTCTAATTTCAATCAGAAGTAAAATTTCGTCTTGAATTGTATATAAAAGAGAGAGGGTGCTCTTCTCCCTTTGGATCAAAAATAATACTATTTAAGTCACTGACAACTCTTACATGAATTACCACAGATGAGTGCAATATTTTTGTTTCAAAATATCTTCTTAAATTTCTGACCCTGTTCTCCAACTTAGAAGTAATCTCTTCAATTTCCTTCACTTCTGCATCATTGTTCCTACAACGTCCCTTAAATCTGATCACAATAACGTTTATTTCATTTTTTCCTGATATGGGTTCAATAGCTTGGGTCTGTATTTTATTCACGTGTCATAACTTTTCATTTACACCATTTCCTAATTTCCATTTTTTTGCATGTATCTTGTGTTTAACATTTCGGTCTATTTCTGAAATTTCATATTTCCGTTTCCCAAAGTGTTTATTTATCTCTAAGTTAGTTTCAAAAATTTTCTTTGGTATCCCAGGTTTCCACTTCATATGTTGCAAAGTGGAATAAATTCATTTTCAACAGTTCTTAGGTAACTATTTTTATGTTCCCTCTGATATACAGGTGGTATCCATATGTTATTTACTTTAAATATCAGTGATTTTAATTAGGCAATATATCAGTAAAATACGATATTCGGTGGCTTCTTGATTCTATACTGGTTTCAGTGGTATGCTGGATTCATCATGAAACATTTTCTTTTAAAATAAGTCTGCAATGCACTATATTCAGAAATTATGTGCTCCGAAAAATGTATGCTAAACGGTTTATTTCTATTAGCAGTTTATTTCCATAGTGATATTGCTCATTCAAATCTCTAATTCCTCTCTGTCCGATTAGCAACTTGACTAAGAGAGAAAATAAATTTGCTTATTGAGGTAATGTGTTATGTAAGCATTAAAACATATTAGGAAAATAATGACCCCGGTAAATATGCACGAAACTTAATAAATCCCTGTGCAAATATACATTACATCAACACAAAGAGTAAACTGAGCTTTGTTAATTCTACTGTTACCTGAAATTACTATATCATGTTATTACTTGGTTCTCTGTAATATCACAGACACTACTTTCGACATTGCACTCATTATAAAGGAATTAGTACTTATAAATGTCAGTAAATATTATATACTTATCGACACATACAACTATTGTACAACAGATCTGACTGTTTTGATCAAGCTACTACGTGTTAGCTATCTTTGTCTCAAGGTTCATTAATATATAGGGACTAACAGCTACAATGAGTAAGTGTGTATACCTTCCGAAATCCTTTGAGTAATACATCTTAAGTTGCCTGCAAAGTAACATAATCTTGTCAAAAATACTCCTAACGCTTCAACGACTTAGTCAGAGAACTGTGAATGAGTGATTGTCTAACTTCAGATTTTGATTTGTGGAAGTATAATGTGTGGGCTGAATTTGTTACTGAACTACTATTAACGATACAACAACTCTTTCTCAAACCGATGTACAAGAGGTGAACTTCCTAAGAGTCGTAATGTTTTGTGAAGGTACACTTAGCTGTGGGTAATGGCGCATCATCATCTCATGTTGGCAGCAGATAGTGGTTAGCGATGTAAACCACATGTATTTTACTCACTAAACCGTTTACTTCACTGTGTAGCCATGGTATCTGTCAGAATTACTATGTGATAAGATAGTCCACGACTTTATGCACTTCAGTAAATTTATACTTTAACTACACAATCTGTTCTACGCATCAAATAAAGTCAACTTAGCAGACCTGTCTGTTCACTGTCCCAGTGCTGTAATTTTCACATTATTGTTTTCTGAAATAATTCATAACGAGAACCACTGTGATCTCTGAGCACTTTAATTTCAGAGTGTGTACCATTCCCTGAAAACCCACCCCACAAATCTGCTACTGTAAACAAGTCATTCCTGTTGTGTTATCCACATAACAAGGCCTCAAGCAAAGGTTGGTACCTGATGATGGCGACAAATAGGAGACACTGGTGTAGACAAGCCCCCAGGTGTTTGTTCATGCCGCTGCAGCCGTGAAGTTATTTATGTGCGAGCACAGTGCTTCTCACCCCAGTCCCTGTATAATCAACCAGTCTGTGTGTAATAGCCCCATTCTCTATGTAATCAGCAAACACTAGTAATCAGAGTTAATGATGAGAGTACCGTCTTAGCACAGATCTAATTTCGTATTCAGAACTTTGTCACGTTGAACACACGTGTACTCTGATATGAAACTATTATTCTGCATTGATGAAGTCTTAAATGTGAGTGCTGTTATATTTAAGGTTCACAACACATGCACAACATCTGAAGAGGTTCACGTAGGAAACCCTTCACTTCAATGATATGTCCCCAGTAGCTGAGTGGTTCGATTCCCGGCTGTGTTAGAGATTTTTCTCCGCTCAGGGACTAGTTGATTTGTTGTCCTAATCATCATCATTTCATCTCCATCGACGCGCAAGTCGCCGAAGGGGTGTCAAATCGTAAGACTTGCACCCGGCGAACTGTCTGCCCGACGGGAGGCCATAGACACACGACATTTACATTTACTGTCCAGCCATCATAGCGGCCAGAATTACTTTGTAATAAGATAGGGTGCGACTTTAAACAATTCAGTACATTTATACTTTAACTAAATAACCTGTTCTATGCGTAAGAAATACTCAACTTAGCAAACGTGTCTCTTCACTGTTCCAGTGCGGTAGCTTTCACATTAGCATTAAAAACATGTCACATTGTTTCCAAGGTTAAATATTTACCATCTTCAAATCTTAATAAATTAGCAATAATGTGTGTGTGTGTGTGTTGTAGTATTTGCTCGACCCCTCATAAAGTATTCTAGTTCCTACAATACACTACAAATCTCATATTTTCATATGAAATTGATCAGTTCCTCCACCTCACTCTGTGGTATTGTCCAGAGAACGCGATGACACAGCAGACCCGGTAACGTAAATCGATACTGAAGACATTAGCGAGGCCTCGCTGCAATCTGCAGCGATGGATGGGAGATTCTCCAGAAGACCAACAGCAGCGCCCTCATACTCAGGTCCATATTATTATGAGCCTGCAAGAGCTCTGCCCAGTTCTACACCTCAGCCACAGCAGTATACATCATCATCTAGTGGAAACTAGTAGTTAAAGTTCCAGATGAACTTGCAGAGTTGAAAATCTTGAACATTGTAATCAAGGAGAACTTTGATAATTATCGCTCCAAGTAATGTTTGCTGTCAACAGCAGCTGTAGTTGTGCAGTATTCCTGTGGCAAAGAAGTGTGTCGAAGTTAATAAGTATTCTATTCACTGGTATAATAAAGTGACCCAGGTTGATGAGCCTTGTCCCACAGCAATCAAAGAATCCACAGCTGTGGCCACACGTAAGTAGTTTCTCCTTGTCACAACACACACTAGACTGCGTTCTTGCCGCTTCACATAGTGACATTTATATATACACATTTCGAAGCTCGTCTCTGTTGCAGAGTATTACATAGTTTACAGTGATACGTAGTATACAGTGCTACATATTCAAAGCTCAAATGTAAATAGGTATCTTGAACTGAAAGACCTCCTCCATGTCAAGCAGCATGGATACCGAAAACATCGATTATGTGAACCTCAACTCGCGACATGACATACATACTCCCATGCGTTACGTATTTGCAGTGTTTCTTGATTGAAGGAGGGCGTTGCACTTAGTACCACATATATGCTTAGTATAGAAAGTATAGCCGTATAGAGTATGAAGTGAGACATATATCTTGAGTGAGGATTTCTTGGTGGGGAGCATATAGCATGTTATCTGGAATGGAGTGTCTCCGCAGACAACATTAATGGTAACTTCATGCCCTTTGCATATAATACGGTAAATCGTAATAATGTACTGTCTGAGGAAAGCTCTGCAGTCATGGTCAGATCTTGATAAGTTTTTTTACATTTTGCAAAGGCCAACAACTGGATTTCAATGTTCGGTAAGGTAAAATTTAGCACGTTACAAAACGAAAAAAATCTGGTATCCTATGGTTAATATATCAGTGAGTCACGGTTGGAACTGTTCAACTACGATCAGGCAGACTCAGTAGTAGGTAAAGCTAGTGACGGAGTGCGGTTCGTTGAGAGAATACTAGGGAAGTACAATCAGCCTACAAAGAAGATTGCTTACAAACCGCTCTTGCGATCCACACTAGAATATTCTTAAGGTATTAGTACCCATACCAAATACGACTAACGGGGGATATTGGTTGCTGACCATACTCAGATAAGGGCAGCACGGATGATCACAGGTTTGTTTGACCGATGGGGAATGTCACGGACATATTCAATGAAGTGAACTTGCCAGACTCTTAAAGATAGGCGCAAAGTGCCCCTAGAGAACGAGGTTATAGACTTTCTACACCCAAATTTAGGTGATGAATCTAGAAATATACTCCAGTCTAGGAGCGTGTGTTCATTAGGGATCGCAAAGACTAATCACAGTGCGATATGAGGCGTGTAAGCAATCATTCTTCCCTCTCTTCATGCCTGGGTGGAACGGATAATCCACTAATAACTTACACAATGGGAAGAACCGTCTGTCACATACTTCACAGTGGTTTGTAGAGTATATATGTAGATGCTGATATCTGCAGGTGTTTTAAACTTCTTACACGAACCGAGCGAGGTGGCGCATTCGGGAGGACGACAGTTCAATCCTGCGTCCGGCCATCCTGATTTAGATTTCGCGTGATTTCCGTAAGTCGCTCCAGGCAAATGGCGGGATGGTTCCTTCGAAAGGGCACTGCTGACTTCCTTCCCCGTCCTTCCCTAATCTGATGACACCGAAGACCTCGCTGTTTGGTCTCTTCCCCCAAACAACCCAACCCAACCCCAGTCTTACACGAATATACAATCTTTATGTACATAGAAATATTTTGTTCAAATGCAAAGCACGGGTAAGTGCACAACAGCACAACAGCACAAAATAAAAACTAATAATATTTTTTAAGTGTCGGATTGTATTAGTCTCTTCTCAGTTTCAACCAGTCCTTTCTGTAGCAAACTCAAGCCAGTATTTTGCCACCATGACTTATTAAATCGAAAGTACCGGTGTGATCACACCTGTCTTTTAGGAATGGGTGGTGTTACTTTCTTTTGAAAGCTGATATTCTTACTCCCATCTTATTTCTCCTTTATACCACGTGGAAAAGTCTTTTCATGCCTTCCTCTCCCAAGGATCTCAATAGTCTCATTGAATATCGTCTACGCCAGAGGCTTTGTTTCGTCATTTAAATTCACAGTCTATTGTGATATCCAAGGATTTCTAGCGGGCCTTGTTTTTCGAATCACTGGTGCTTTCAGTTCTTCATCTCTCAAAGCAACTAATCCATCTTCCATTCTACTGGTTTCCCCTGCTTAAATAAATACCTACATACTGGTCCATATGAAACTCTCAACACGTTTAGTTCCATAAATTCACCCAGGTCGTAAACCCTTAATTTTCTGTGACTCCGAAATATCCTCCCTTTTAATCTGCAGTCCAAAACCAATGAATTATGGTCAACGTCCTCAGGTGCCTGTGGAATATCTTACAGTTTAAAATAGGCTTCGAAATCTCCCTGTTATTCTTATGTAGTCACTATTAAAGCTTCCAGCGTCTCTAGGTGTATTCTTCGTATTCAGCCGTATTTGATGATACTTAAAACGCTAGCGACGATTAATTAACGCTCTGTGCAAGATTCTACCAAACCGCTTCCTCATTCATTCCTTTCCCCCAATCTACACTCTCCTATTACTTTTTTTCCTTCTGTTCCTTTTCCCACTGCGGGATCCTCCATCAAAACTAAATTTTAGTCTCACTTAACCGACTGAGTAATTTCCCTTACCTCTTTTTTGTATCGTAAATTCGACTGAAGGGCTTCGTAGCGCTGTGTGAGCCTCATAACAAATAAAACTTACAAGGAATTTAAAAAAAGATGGATAATCGTGATAAAACCGGTACTAGATGTATTTTAGACCTGTTTATTTTAATCCATATTACGTCTCGCGGCACCTGCCCGTCTTCAGAAGATGACATAACAATAAAGTAACAAATATAAAGTTACATTTACATCTACAGCAACATGAAAACACCGCAGATCACACTTAAATGCCTGGGAGAGGGTTCTTCAAATCACTTTCACAATAATTCTCTATTATTTCAATTTCCAACAGCCTGCGGAATAAATGAACACCTATACCTTTGCTTTTGAGCTCTGATTCCCCTTACCTTATTATTATGGACGTTTATCCCAATGTAGGTCGGCGTCAACAAAATCTTTGCGAATTCGGAGGAGAAAATAGGCGATCTTTGAATTGATTTATCGTGTAACTGAAGTTTGAGTGATTCCTGTCAGTACTGATAAGGATGGCCTCAAACTTCTCATTATTTAGGGTCATTTAGCAATTTTGGCATCATAAATACATCTTTTGTAAAACGTTTTGGAATTTCTTTTGATATTCTGATGACTTTATTAGACGATAAACAACGGAAATCATCTACAAACGACCTAATATATGTGCTCAGAAGTAGTGGGACAAAGTTCGTACAGCCCCACTATCCACTGTTGCCAAATGTATTCAAGATGGCGGATCCAAGATGGTGGCGATAGATATGGTAATGTCGCAATGACGTCACTGCAGGAAGTTCATATTTTGGAGGGAAAATAGGTCAATTGGGCTACAACCACTAACCTAACCCCCTCCCATCCCCCCTGCCTCTTCTCTCCCCCACAAAATGAGGGGAAGTTCCAATTCAATCAGGACAATGCAACATATCACAGCTACCCCCACTAACCTAATAAATTGACCGGAAAATAGGTCACCTGTGTTACCTCCACTAACCTAAGTCACCTGACCACCAGCTGTTCCTAGGAACTGGTGGGAAAAGGACTCAGTGTGTGCTGGATAGGATGGAAGTAAATCCCTATTTTGCAGGCAGTCTTATTTAAACAATTTGAGGCAGTACCGCTATCCAGTGTGTCCACCATGAGGTCTGGAGTCCAACTGACCTACTGCACAGTACTGCCACAAGAGGGCACTGTCGTCCCATGGCGGTCTGGGGTGAGAAAATTGGTGGGAAAAGGACTCAGCCTATGCTGGGCTGCTGGACAGGATCGACATAAGTCTTTATTCTGCCTGCAGTGTTTATTTAATCAATTTGAGGCAGTAGCTCCATCTAGTGTGTCTACTATGAGATCTGTAGTCCAGCTGACATAGTACACAGTACTGCCAACAGAGGGCACTGTCGTCCCTCCTGTGACATTACCCAAGATGGCGGTCTGGTGGAAAATGGTGGGACAAGGACTCAGGCTGCGCTGGACTGCTGGAGAGACGGAGGAGTGTACTTTATTTTTTTTTTTTTGGAACAACTTATTTAGGGACGAATTTCACATAGTTTATTTATTACACTGATACAAACACCCGCTCTTGTGTGCTTCGGGTCACAATATACAGTTTAGAGACATGCAGACTACTCTTAAACTGTCAAAATAATGCAGTACACTGATGTACAGACGCACAAACAACTCGTAAATTACCGAAATAATGTAGTACACAGCATACAGTGCTGCACACTACTCGTAAATCCCCGGAATAATGCAGTACACTGATGTACAGATACGTAGACAACTCGCAAGTTACCGAAATTATGCAGTAAACAGCATACGGATCTGCAAACTACTCGTAAATCACCGAAATATTGCTGTATACTCATGTGAGGACACAAAAACCACTCGTAAATTGTCAAAAGATAATGCATGTGTAACACTATGCAAACACACTCACAATGCTTAAACTGCAAAAAATAATGCACTGCACAAACATTCAACACATATAAAAAAAACGCTTTCAAAGTACCATCAACTACGAACTGCTCCAACGCACACATGCATCCATGCCACTGTGAGCCACCACTGTACACAAGCGAGAGCCAGAGCGCGAGACATCAATGCTGCCTACAACAAGCAGGTAAAAGTCACGTCTACAGTTAGAGTTTTCGAGTGTTATACTGACATGACATGTTTATAAATGAGAGCCCAGTCACCCTCTGGGCTGCGCATGCGTGTTTACTGTTGCTGGTTTGAAACCTCTCTAACTATGAATACTGATGACACAGGTCGCGCTATAGAAATCTGTTCCAATGCTTCCCAGAATAGCACAGCCTGCATTGTTCCTAGCAATCCCAATGGGACATGCGAACAGCGTCTAACTGTGCACGTTTTTACCAGCCATGCGTGGCTGACTCATCGCCACGAAATGCTTGTGCAGCAACTCACCAACTAAAAGCTTCTCATCCCATGTATTCACTGTGCAGCTGTGCAGGGCCGATGAAGGAAACTCCCACCATCAAAGTGGCCCATGACAGCAGCCACGGAAGGGCGTGTCAACCATAGAGACAGGCCAGCTTTCTGTGGATGACCCCACATCCCAGGAGAACGCTAGCAATAAGCCCAATTTTCCACAGAGTATACATGCGGCACACGTGGTCCCAAAGGCAACTCAATGCAAGCTGGGTGTTAGTTCACTATTCACTCAAGACTACGTTGAGACTACAGCGCCCTCTTGTGACAGTACTATGCATTAGGTCAGATGGACCCCAGACCTATTGGTGGACATACTGGATGGTGGTACTGTCTCCAATTGTTTAATTAAAAACTGTCTGCAAAATAAAGACGTACGTCCATCCTATCCAGCACAGGCTGAGTCCTTTTTCCTGCCCATCCCATAGGAAGAGCTGGTGGTTGGATGATTTAGGTTAGTGGAGGTAGCCCAAGTGACCTATTTTTCCGTCATTTTCTTAAGTTAGTAGAGGTAGTCGTAGTGTGTTGCATTGTCCTGATGAAATTTGATATTCCCGCCATTATATACATTATGTACATTATTACCTTAGGGAACGCCAGAAATCACTTCTGTTTTACTTGAAGAATTTCTGTCAATTACTACTAACTGTGACCTCTCTGAAAGGAGACCATGAACCCAGTCACATACCGGAAGCGATAAGTTACAAGCACTCAATTTGACTACAAGTCGTTTTTGAGGTACAGTGTCAAAAGCCTTCAGAAAATCTAGAAATATGGTATCTCTTCGAAATCTCTTGTTAATAATACTCAACACTTTGTGTGGCTAAAGAACCAGCTTTGTTTCACAAGAATGGTATTTTCTAAATCCGTGTTTAGTGCATATTAATGGACCGTTCTCGTCGAAGCAATTCATAATATTCGAACATCTTGCTGCTTATCGACATTAATGATATGGACCTGTAATTTAGTGGATCACTCCCACTACCTTCCTAGAATATTGGTGTGACCTGTGCAACTTTTCAGTCCATCTTTCGTCGAGCGAGCAGAGTACTCTGAGAGGATCCTGATTGGTATACAATATGAAATGGAAGACTTTATTTTTTAAAGTTATTGAATTTGCTTCACCACTCCGAGTATATCTGCTTCTAAGTTACTCATGTTGGCAGCTGTTCTTGATTCGGCTGCTGGAATATTGACTTCTTCTTTAGTGTAGGAATTTCGGAAGGTTGTGTTTAGCAACGCTGCTTTGACAGCACTGTCATCTATAGTAATTTAGTTGCTATCGCGCAAAGAAGGCATTGACTGTGTCTTGCCGCTATCATATTTTAAATACGATCAGGATCGGTTTGGATTTTCTGATAGGTTTCTAGACCAAGTTTCGCTGTGGAAACTATTATAAGCGTCTGGCGTTGAAGTCTGCGCTAAATTTAGAGCGTCTGTGAAAGATCGCCAATATTTGAGATATTGCATTCGTTTAAAATTTGCATTCTTTTTTCATTGTTTCTACAACAGTATTCTTACCCGTTTTGAGTACCAAGGTGGATCAGCTGCGTCGTTTGATAATTCATTCTGTGTAAATCTCTCAATTCCAGTCTATACTATTTCTCTGAATTCAATTCACATCTGGTCTACATTTACATTGTTAATTTCGAAGGAGTGGAGACTGCCTCTTAGGAAGGCGTGAAGTGAATTTTTAATCTGCCTTCTTGAATAGATATAGTTTTCTTTTATTTTTGGAAAAAGTTAGAGTTACATTGTGACAATGTAGTTGCAACGTATCTGTTGCAACATATCCGCATAACAATTATTTTGTGTAGATGAATACATACCATCTGAAGAAAAGGATAAACGTAACTCTGACAAGTACGTCAAAAATCACTAGGAAAAACGAGAGGCTAAACAAATTTCCATTCATTCTCAAAAACTTTTTATTGAATTTTTGAAGATTTTTTGAAGAATTCGTGGAAATTTCTTACAGTGGAACCGTATTTCTAAAACAAACTTTTGCTCAATTATGACCGACACCTAATCTCTTTCCTAGCGTTTTTCTCATCATATGGACTTAGTTAACTGTTTCATGTTAGACAAATTTTCTTTTCTTTCACTTTGCAGTCACTGTCCTTTGCTGAATAAAAGAAGGAAGTAATGTATGCATTCTTTTGTATTCTTTTCTATTTTAGATGTTTGTGAATCGAATTGTCTGAGGCAGGGATTGGGAAAAACCCCACAGTTTGCTTATGCGAGAGTGGAAAACCACCTAAAAACCACAACATGGCTGACCAATAGTCGTTAATCCGCTACGCAGAGTTGATCCGCTTCTGGCTCACCTTTGTCTCTTGTACTATAGCTTGCTGCATGTCAAGCTATACAAAAGGACCCTGCGCACTATATTGTAAAAATAACAGAACCCTAATATTTCTTTGGAAATGTTATAGTTTATAAGAGTCAATCATCCACAACTAAAATATATACTTTTAATAGGATAGTCATTGTAACCGGTTTCTAATTTAATAAAAACTATTCTCGCACTTGAAGGAGAACAATACTGTGGGTAAAGAGGGCCCTGACCGCCATTCCGAGCAACAGATAATGATAAACAGCTGCACATGCAGAACCGGAACGGGACGCCGCAGAAACGGCTTTACATTCCGAAAGTGGGGAAATTGCTGTGGGATCGATGAAGGTATGAAGCAGAGTAGACATAGGCAACATGGCGTCCCACCCCGTTATTCATAAGCAGAGTCCCATCCTCTGTCACTTAATGCCGGAGGATTCGACCACCCAAGGTGAGCTTTCAGACGGCGATGAGATAAAAACTCGTCCCTTAATCACACTGTAATGACACAACAGGAGCTTCATACGTTAAGCCGAAGATCTGCATCCTACCAGTTTTAATTACTGTTCCCAATCAAGGTGAAGTAATCGAAAAGCAGTGTGAGCTAGCACAAAAGTAAAGTGATGAGCAGCGTAAGTCACACGAAGTCAAGACGCAGCAAATGAAGAACAAGGGGACCAGTTATCAGTGGAAGACGGACTTTTGAATAAATTGCATTGATGTCAAAAACTGAAAATTCAATAGAAGATCCAAAAAGCAAATTGCAGGAACACAACAAAAGACTTGATAGCCATAAAGCATAAATTACAGAATTCCAAAGTAGGTAGAGCACTCCCTAATTGAAATTGTTCATCGATGTTCGACTCAAATAGACAAAGACGCTCGGGGTCTGGCAGCATGGTGAAATTAACGAAAAGAGTACAGTACAGCAGCAGGTTACTGAAGTTAGCAAATGCTTAGAGAAATTAAGAGAAATGAGTGAGAAGGGCTGAGAGTACGAGTTGGCAAGTACTCCTACTGAATCTTTAGCAGCTGCGGATACCACTGAAGATTACACGAAAAAGTAACAGGTCACTGAAGGTCCGGATATGGATGCTGCTAGCGGAGAAATCAATCTCATAAAGACTACAATTAAAGAATGCGTATGAGAAGAGAGAGTCTGATGGGTACACTTTCTAGAAATGTTACAGACCTGTCACCTCCAGCAGTGACGGACGGGTTCATGTAGTAACACAGTGAATCAGTTGAGTAGTGCACTTGTGTCAAAATGGAGGGGAGATGGAAAAATGGATGGTTTTTAGGAATTATTCGGATGGATGTTCCAAGTACCAAACAATGTTTATGGCTGAGTATTTCCATACAGCAGAAGAGTTTAGAATAAAGGCTTTAAACAGATTTTGGTGACAAAGATGTCAGTGTACGAGAGGACTGAAATTTCCAACGCATGTAATTATCTGAAATTTTCAGTTGTTATTGTCACAGGATACCATTGTGACAGTCCACTGCAACACGAAGATCTAATTTACACATTAATCCCAATCTAGCAACAGAACGTACAAGCCATCACATGTAGAAGAGGCAATGTGGAACAGTTCATCTCTAGACTGGAGGACTTGGATAGTCACTGCCGAAGCGGTAATAATAACAGTGACAATATGGAACTCTTTCAGCCAGAAGGACTTTTTGAGCAACAATGACAAAGGAATTTTCAGCCATGGAACCAAAATAACAGCGATCCAGTAACTCGGAATAGAACTGACACTAACGGGCGATGACTGGAAACGAATTTCGAGGGGCAATAATTATTCCATCAAACAGCCTCAGAGCAATAATGTAGAAATGCAGTCTCCTTCTCCACCTGACGCTAAATCGCAATGACTAGTTTTGGGAACAGACCCTATCGTGTTAGCAGACAACTGATCAATTAAAATCGTTCGAAATTGATAGGAAACGGGAAAAACGAAAAGAATGAAAGTGTACGGAAACAGTAACAGAATAGAATAGAGGTGAAAATGCAGAATGTCGTTGCACTTAGTTACGATAGACTTGGAGGTACTGGCACAGATATTTTGTGTCCAGAACAAATGAGTAACGGGCGACGATTTCTGAAAACAACAGACATTGAGGAAGAAATGCTTTAAAAAGTGTTTACTTAGCATTCGCGGAGTCTCAAACAACAGAGAGAACGAAGATAAACATTTTTCATTAATACAACAGACAAGGAAAATAATCGAGAATATCTATTGGACGACAATCAACATTTGTAGAAATATGTTCCCTGGCCTGAAACAGGTATGAATTTTGGCAATGCGAAAAAGATAGCAATTTTGCATACTGTAACAAGGTTCTTTGCAAAAGTGTGGAGCTGTTAAGCTATGTTCTGTAAAGTTCATTTCAAAGATGTAAATGACATATTCATTCTGGGGAAATGTGTTGAAGTAACTGAGGGATGTCAGGGTATAGAACTGAAGTTAATGCTATGGTTACTGGGCGGTCTTAAGGTTGATGCCTTGTTGGTGGGTACTGATTATTTAAAGCAGGATAAGTTAAGAATAGATTTGAGTAATGGATGTGTGCTGTTAGGGATCGACGATCTGAAAAGAGAGTGTTATGGTTTGAAGATAACTGGAAGAGGAGAACTCAGTCAGTAGTTGCGAATTTTTGAAGTAGGCATGGAAAATTTACAGGAAGGTAAGGGTAGTTCGTTGCCTCATGACGCAACAGCTTTGTAAGGACGAGAAGCAAGTTTGGAAACCACCACTAGGGTTGAACTAGAATTGCCAGTACAACATAATTGGGTATGGGAGTAGAAGGGATGTAAGAAGGTGGAATGGAAAGAGGTGTCTACAATGAGCAGAAGAAGTATTAAAACTCCAAGATGACAGTTCGATGCATATTAAATATCAGTGGAAAAAGATGGAATCAGCTAAATTATGTAATGAAACTAAACGGTTAAAATTTAAATGTTATGATGCTGAAAAGGAATTACAAGCAACTAGGGTGACGCTCGAACTGTGGAAGAAGCAAAACTTTCAGAATCAAGGTAGGGATGAATAAGTTAGCCACGCGACTTTAGAGATAGTTAGTAGGAAAGAGCAGTCAGTACAAGACCTAAGGAACGAAGATAAAGAATACTATGACCACGAGCTGTGATCTCAAGACAGATATTCTTTTCGTATTTTAAAATTTTTGATTTTTCGCCCTGTGGCAGGAATGAACGACATTTATTATGGTTCTAAGAATAGTAATGTCTTTGCGAGACAGATAATATTTGGTAAAAATTTCTAATAGAAATGGTCTACATATAAGACATATGAATTAGTAGCTATGAAGAAATTATAGTGCTATGGATAACCATTTGTAACATTAAAATGTTTCTAGTTAGTTTTATATTTTTTTAATTTGAGATGCAATATATTTTTAAGTTTTACATGTAACGTATTGCGTATGTAAAGATACAAACAAAATACGTGTGAAAATACATAATATCGCCACCACCGTGGTTGGTCTAAAAACAAATACGCCTCAACAGAAAACAACATTTACAGGATGAATGTAATAAAGTTACCCAGTTTACAAAAGGAAAAGTTTTACTGATATTATTTGTTAAACCGTCCTATATCAAATATAGTAATCTTCAAATTTTAAAGTTATAAAGATAATAACTGCTTATAAAATAAGTGAGATTCCATAGGATTGTTACTCGTTATAATGAGTCATGGAAGTGTGGATAGTAGTTATGTCTTTAAATAATATTCTTTGAGGTTAAAACGATTCAAGTTTTATGTCTTTTATTGCGTAATGTAAGGTCAGAGAGCAAGAACTTTTCTTTTCATTTTTAGGGAGGGGGGGATAAGTAAAGTTACCATATCTTCGGAAAACTTTCATGCCACACTACAGTTTGTTAAACGACGAATAACTAAAGCTGTTGGATAGGTAAATAAACCCATCTTCAACCCAATCCCCTGATTAAGTAGAAATCTGATAAGGAAAAGCAGTCGCAATGAAAGAAAACTTTTTGGAACAATATTGTACTCTTCCTCAGATCATACGAACCCATGCGGAGCAAGTAGATTAAAAGCATACCTATCCAGGGCACTAAACGCTGGAGTGCGGACGCCAGAACAGGCAGGCGAGAGGGTTGATCGTGAGATTGAGGTTTTCGAATTATAAAGGATTGTTGCAGAAATGAAAATTATCGAGGAAGTTTTATTTTAAGAAAATGGTGAATACAGTGAAATAATGTGGTGCAATCGATGGTAACTTTGTATGATAACAGTTGGTACCAAATAGAAATTGTGAATAATAAGTGATAACTCAAAAAGAATAATTGTAAGTTTATGGTTTCATTTCGCCATTTACCTATGCTTGAATCAAAAAAAGTTCTATACCCTCGAGCTGAGCTCACCATCACCCTGAAGTTAACACACAGCAGGTTACATGTACACTATGTGATCAAAAGTATCCGGACACCTGGCTGAAAATGAATTACAAGTTCGTGGCGCCCTCAATTGATAATGCTGGAATTCGGTATGATGTTGACCTGCCTTTAGCCTTGATGACAGCTTCCACTCTCGCAGGCATACGTTCAGTCAGCCTGTGAAGGGTTTCATGTGGAATGACAGCCCATTCTTCACGGCGTGCTGCGCTGAGGAGAGGTATAGATGTCGGTCGGTGAGGCCTGTCACAAAGTTGGCGTTATAAAACATCCCAAAGATGTTACATAGGTTCAGGTGAGGACTCTGTGCCGGTCAGTCCATTATAGGGATATTATTGTCGTGTAACCACTACGCCACAGTCCGTGAATTGTGAACAGGAGCACGATCGTGTTGAAAGATGCAATCGCCATCCCCGAATTTCTCTTCAACAGTGGGAAGCAAGTAGGTGCTTACAACATCAATGTAGGCCTGTGCTGTGATAGTACCACACAAAACATCAGGAGGTGCAAACGCCCTTAATGAAAAACACGACCACACCATAACACCACCACCTCTGAGTTTTATTGTTGGCACTACACACGCTGGCATATGACGTTCACCGGTCATTCGTAGTACCCACACCCTGAAATCGGATCGACACATTGTGTATCGTGACTCGTCACTCCACACAACGTTTTTCCACTGTTCAATCGTCCTATGTTCACGCTCCTTACACCAACCGAGGTGTCGTTTGGCATTTACCGGCGTGATGTGTGGCTTATGAGCAGACGCTCGACTATGAATTCCAAGTTATCTCAGCTCCCGCCTAACTATCATAGTACTTGCAGTGGATCCTGATGCAGTTTGGAATTCCTGTGTGATGGTCTGTATAGATGTCGGCCTATTACACATTACGACCCTCTTCAACTGTCGGCGGTCTTTGTCAGTCAACGGACGAGGTCGGCCTATACGCTTTTGTGCTGTACGTGTCCTTTCACGTTTCCACTTCACTTTCTTCACCATCACATCTTAAACAGTGGACCTAGGGATGTTTAGGAGTGTGGAAATCTCGCGTACACACGTATGACACAAGCGACATCGAATCACCTGACCACGTTCGAAATCCGTGAGTTCCTCGGAGCGCCTCATTCTGTTCCCTCACGATGTCTAATGACTACTGAGGTTTCTGATATGGAGTACCTGGCAGTAGGTGGCAGCACAATGGACGTAATACAAAAAACGTAGGTTTTTGGGAGGAATCGGGATACTTTTGATGACATACCGGTAGTTTATGTGTAGGAGAACAAAGTTAACTCAGGTATTTCAGGTACCCAGATTAAAATTTTCTTGTAGCTGATTCTTTCATGAAACTCGCACGGTAGTCAGTGTTACATCTTATGAACATTATAAATGTCTTTTGCGCAAATAAATGTTTAATCATTAACGCCTAACCGTAAAAATGCAGTAGCAGGCATCTTGTACTTGACTTCCTGTTTCAGGATTAAACAGACAGAACAGTACAGACGGTTTAGAATGAATGGCCAGGCTATGCCACATTCGAGCCTTTTTTCTTTTGGAATTGCGATGTCGCGACCCTGTGATCATCCTTTGCGGAATTTCGTCCCATTGTCTAATAATTACAATCATTACGTAGATTTCGAATATGTTTTCACATCCATTCAGTTGCCTTCTGTTGAAATGTGGTCTTCTATGGCGTAGGAAATAGTATGCAATAAGCAACGTTTGTTTCACGTTTTCTGTCGCCAGAAATGGTATTTTGTTCTGGTGTAATATGCATCTGATACTTATTTGTTATGACACCTTTCGGCTTAGCACAGCTCTCTTACGTAAGGTTCAGTTCCATATTTCCATAGTCTCCTCACATAGGAATAAACTAACTGTGCTGGCCGCTTTGTTACAGATGATTCTGAGTGCGGTTCGTCCCATGTGTATCGTGTGCTTTTTCCCAAGAATACTGAAGGTTTCCGTGACCACGTAGAACGTCCGCTGTTACAACTTCGTTGTACAACTTACATGAGCAAATCTTGGTTAGAGTTTACTGATATCGTAGTTACTGTTGTGGTAATCTGCTGCTTGAAGCGGCACGCGGGAGCGAGCTCGTTTCTGCCTCCAGAAAACGTTTCCGGGACATGCCCGCGTATGTTCCACAGTGGACAATTATTGACGTGTTGGCGTGTGACTACGCGAACGTGGTGACTGCCAATGCCCGGCTGCGCGTACGGGTAACATGGCTCCGTGCGCTGTCCAGCATAATGAGCGCGGGGTGTCCGTTATGTAGCTGTTCACATCCAACACGCTGTACGTCAGACTGGTATCCGATGGCTGGACTAACTGGTGGATTCGTGGTTACTAAACGACTGCTAGTCGCGGCGGAGCCTGTGCCTACATGAGAAGCGATTATTCATCACTTAGTACCCATTCTATATATGGATAACTCGAAGAGATAATAAGTAAGTGTCAATAAAATAACGACAATGAAGATGAGGATCATTAAGGATTGACGAGAACTGTCTATAATACGGAAGAAACTATGACACGTAGGTATATTTCATTTGAAATGCGGGTAATTTATTCAAATTTTTATGTGCACAAATAAAATTAATAAATTTCTACTGTGCTCTTTTATTGTGCATGAGGTAGCACCACAAATTCAAATCAGTGGTATCTCCGACGGTCTCAACACAGCATGGGGATTCTGGGACTCCCAGACACCAGCATTGTTTCCGTTAACAACACCGTTCAAATTACAGTACTGACCATTAAAACTGCTACACCAAGAAGAAATGCAGATGATAAATGGCTATTCATTGGACAAATATATTATACTAGAACTGACATGTGATTACATTTTCACGCAATCTGGGTGCATAGATCCTGAGAAATCAGTACCCAGAACAACCACCTCTGGTCGTAATACAGGCCGTCACACGCCTGGGCATCGAGTCAAACAGAGCTTGGATGGCGCGCATAGGTATAACTGCCCACGCAGTATCAACACGATACCACAGTTCATCAAGAGTAGTGACTGGCGTATTGTGCTCGGCCACCATTGACCAGACGTTTTCAATTGGTGAGAGATCTGGAGAATGTGCTGGCCAAGGCAGCAGTCGAACATTTTCAGTATCCAGAAAGGACCTGCAACATGCGGTCGAGCACTATCCTGCTGAAATGTAGGGTTTCGCAGGGATCGAATGAAGAGTAGAGCCACGGGTCGTAAAACATCTGAAATATAACGTCCACTGTTTAAAGTGCCGTCAATGTGAACAAGAGGTGACCGAGACGTGTAGCCAAACGCACCCCATACCATCAAGCCGGGGGATGGCGAAGACGAATACACGCTTCCAATGTGCATTTACCGCGGTGTCGCCAAACACGGATGCCACCATCATGATGCTGTAAACAGAGCCTGGATTCATCCGAAAAAATGATGTTTCACCATTCGTGCACCCAGGTTCGTCAATGAGTACACCATTGCAGGCGCTCCTGTCTGTGATGCAGCGTCAAGGGTAACCGCAGCCATGGTCTCCGAGCTCATAGTCCACGATGCTGCAAACGTTATCGAACTGTTCGTGCAGATGGTTGTTGTCTTGCAAACGTCCCCATCTGTTGACTCAGGCATAGAAACGTGGGTGCACGATCCCTTACAGCCATGCGGATAAGATGCCAGTCATCTCGACTGCCAGTGATATGAGGCCGTTGGGATTCAGCACGGCGTTACGTATTACCCTCCCGAACCCACCGATTCCATATTCTGCTAACAGTCATTGGATCTCGACCAACGCGAGCAGCAATGTCGCGATACGATACACCGCAATCGCGATAGGCTACTATCCGACATTTATCAAAGTCAGAAGCGTGGTGGTACGCATTTCTCCTCCTTACACGATGCATCACAACAACGTTTCACCAGGCAACGCCGGTCAACTGCTGTTTGTGTATGAGAAATCGGTTGGAAACCTTCCTCATGTCAGCACGATGTAGGTGTCGCCACTGGCGCCAACCATGTGTGAATGCTCTGAAAAGCTAATCATTTGCATATCACAGCATCTTCTTCCTGTCGGTGAAATTTCGCGTCTGTAGCACGTCATATTCGTGGTGTAGCAATTTGAATGGCCAGTAGTGTAATTGCCTCTTGTGAGAAAGGAAGACGTGTCAGATAGACATCATCATCCTCAGGCTCAGCCAGCATGACAGTAGCAAAGTTATGATGAGCGCTGTAATGAGTTGGTTGGAATGTCTATACGATCTGAACTTTGTACGCACGGAAATGGACCGTTTATGTGGAATGCGGTGGACTGATGTCCTTGGAATCTGCAGCTCACGTGAGGCTCTGTGGACTGACTGCTTGGACTTCGCGCGGAGGTATCCAGCACTGTCTGAGCTGTCTGCGCACTAAGTCTACGCCCGCCTGTTCTAAGTAAATCGTAAACATTCCCTGTTTCCTTAAACTCCGCATACCGCATCTTGATACTCTTAACACATGGTGACTGTCTATTCAAAATGGTTCGAATGGCTATAAGCACTATGGGACTTAACATCTGAGGCCATCAGTCCCCTAGACTTAGGACGACTTAAACCTAACTAACCTAAGGACATCACACACATCCATGCCCGAGGCAGGATTCGAAATGCGACCATAGAAGCAGCGCGGTTCTGGACTGAAGCGCCTAGAACTGCTCCGCCACAGCGGCCGGTGTGCCTGTCTATGGAATTCTTCTCGAATTTGCTCTGCACTATTTTTGATGAGTGTGTGACGTGATATCAGAGGACATGTAGAGCTTTCTCCTGGAATGAGTACATACTAACTGCACATCGTGCCCGATTCCACTGTTGTTACTTCATTGGAACCTGTAACAAACAAAGTAAAAGTAACCATGTATGTATACAAAAACTTGAATGTCTCATGCAGTTCAAGATAAACAGTATTTTGCCTGTGTATCTTATTTGTGCGTTGTGAATGTCTGTAATCAGAGAAGCACTTCTGATACACCCGGTTTGTCATTAATCAATCTTTCTTTAGTTGCTAATGATGAACAAACATCTCGTCGTGAGGTCGTAAACTGTCTAATTAATCTTGTAATCTGTGTAATCGCCCTTAAAAGCCTCTCAAAATTACAGAGAATAATGCAGTTAGCATGTAGCTATACAGTCCGCTACGGGATAATTACCATTGACTGTAAGCACAACACATTAATCCGTATATGATGTTACACAGAAGTTCAAATAGAGCTTCAGTAAAGAGGTTGAATAATGAAGTCGTTCAGGAACAAAATCTACGCATGCCAGTACAAAGACTGAAGTCCTCAATACTACAGTCATAAAAACATCAACGTGTATGTTGGAAAATACTGAGTGCCAGTATCACCGGCGAAGCACACTTTTTCACCTTTCAGAACCTGGAAATTACAAGTACAGAAAACCTTTATTACTGATTCGTGAGAGAAGCTGTATCTGAGTGAAGTGTTTCAATATCCATTTGATATATACGTACTGAATTGATATAGGGAACGTTGGCAGCAGGCACCGACAAGATAGTGCCGGCTACATGCGCTTCAATATTGCGCACGAAAATCAATTTAATACCTAAAGAACGTATGAATGAGAAACCACACTACTGAATTAAATGTGCTAACCTCAAAAGAATCAAACAATAGATATGCACCACAAGGCTTTATAATACATACGAACATAAATTGAATTTCCAACAATCACAAAATTACAAGTTTACTGAATTGTAAGTGCCTTGTGACTCTCGTCGGGTAGACCGTTCGCCGGGTGCAAGTCTTTCGATTTGACGCCACTTCTGCGATTTGCGCGTCGATGGGGATGAAATGATGATGATTAGGACAACACAACACCCAGTCGCTCAGCGGAGAATATCTCCGACCCAGCCGGGAATCAAATCCTGGCCCTTAGGATTGACTTTCTGTCACGCTGACCACTCAGCTACCGGGGGTGGACTGCAAGTTTACTGTGTACTGAGATGACAAAAGTCTTGTGATAGTGAAGTATACATATTATAGAGATAGCGATAGTATCGTATACACAAGATATAAAAGGGCAGTGTATTTGCTGAGCTCTCACTTGTACTCAGGTGATTCATGTGAAAAGGTTTCCGACATGATTATGGCCACACGACGGGAATTAACAGACTCTCAATGCGGGATGGTAGTTGGAGTTAGACGAATAGGACATATCATTTCGTAATTCGTTAGAAAATTCAATATTCTGAGATCCACAGTGTGAAGAGTGTGGCGAGAATACCTACGCAGTGGTCAATGGCCTTCACTTAACGACCGAGAGCAGCGGCGTTTGCGTAGAGTCGTCAGTGCTAACAGACAAGCAACACAGTGTTAAATAACTACAGAAATCAATGTGATACGTACGACGAACGTATCCGTTACAACAGTGCGGTGAAATTTGGCGTTAATGGGCTATGGCAGCAGACGACCGACACGAGTGCCTTTGCTAACAGCGCGACAACGCCTGCAGAGCCTCTCCTGGGCTTTTGACCATACTGGTTGGATTGTAGATTACTGGAAAACTGTGCCCTGTTTACAAGTGTCCCAATTTCAGTTGGTAAGAGCTTATGGTAGGTGTGGTGCAGACGCCAAGAAGCCAGGAACCCCACTTGTCACCAAGGCAAGCTGGTGGTAGCACTATAACAATGTGGGCTGTGTTTTAATGCAGTGAATTGGGTCCTCTGGTACAACTGAGTCTGCCAGTGACTGGAAATGGTTATGTTCAGCTACTTGGAGACGGCTTGCAGCCACTCAACGATGGGATTTCTATGAACGACAATGTACCATGTCCATGTGCCCTAATTGTTTTTCATTACGATATCCTGGTCAGCTTTGATGTTGTTTCGTTATTTACGAAAGTGCCACTCACTGACGCTCTGGAGCACATCGGTTCCATTTTCCCGCAAGACATCAGAAAGCTCTTCCATGCATGTCTCACCACGAGCTATTTCACGTGGAATGGCGATTTCTACGAACAACTGGAAGGCGTCGCCATGGGTAGTCCTCTCAGTCCAGTGGTGGCCAACGTCTTCATGGAACAATTCGAAGCACAGGCACTGGACTCGGCGACTTGCAATCCTAAAGTGTGGTACAGGTACGTCGATAATACTTTCGTTGTGTGGAGCCATGGTGAAGAAAAGCTCGGTGACTTCCTAAGACACTTGAACAGCCTCCATGCCAACATAACATTTACCATGGAAGTAGAAAAAGACAAGAAACTGACATTTTAGATGTGCTGGTCACAAGGGACAGCGAAAAGCTGGGACACAGCGTGTATCGAAAACCGACACACACGGACCGATACCTGCACAAACTGTCAAACCACCAGCCGAGGCAGAAAAGAGGCATGATTAGTACGCTCGTAACGAGAGCAGGACGAATACGTGAGCCGCAACACCTCAAACAAGAAATGCAACACCTGGAAACTGTCCTGAGGAGCAATGGGTACTCCACAAATTACACTCCTGGAAATGGAAAAAAGAACACATTGACACCGGTGTGTCAGACCCACCATACTTGCTCCGGACACTGCGAGAGGGCTGTACAAGCAATGATCACACGCACGGCACAGCGGACACACCAGGAACCGCGGTGTTGGCCGTCGAATGGCGCTAGCTGCGCAGCATTTGTGCACTGCCGCCGTCAGTGTCAGCCAGTTTGCCGTGGCATAAGGAGCTCCATCGCAGTCTTTAACACTGGTAGCATGCCGCGACAGCGTGGACGTGAACCGTATGTGCAGTTGACGGACTTTGAGCGAGGGCGTATAGTGGGCATGCGGGAGGCCGGGTGGACGTACAGCCGAATTGCTCAACACGTGGGGCGTGAGGTCTCCACAGTACACCGATGTTGTCGCCAGTGGTCGGCTGAAGGTGCACTTGCCCGTAGACCTTGGACCGGACCGCAGCGACGCACGGATGCACGCCAAGACCGTAGGATCCTACGCAGTGCCGTAGGGGACCGCACCGCCACTTCCCAGCAAATTAGGGACATTGTTGCTCCTGGGGTAACGGCGAGGACCATTCGCAACCGTCTCTATGAAGCTGGGCTACGGTCCCGCACACCGTTAGGCCGTCTTCCGCTCACGCCCCAACATCGTGCAACCCGCCTCCAGTGGTGTCGCGACAGGCGTGAATGGAGGGACGAATGGAGACGTGTCGTCTTCAGCGATGAGAGTCGCCTCTGCCTTGGTGCCAGTGATGGTCGTATGCGTGTTTGGCGCCGTGCAGGTGAGCGCCACAATCAGGACTGCATACGACCAAGGCACACAGGGCCAACACCCGGCATCATGGTGTGGGGAGCGATCTCCTACACTGGCCGTACACCTCTGGTGATCCTCGAGGGGACACTGAATAGTGCACGGTACATCCAAACCGTCACCGAACCCATCGTTCTACCATTCCTAGACCGGCAAGGGAACTTGCTGTTCCAACAGGAGAATGGACGTCCGCATGTATCCCGTGCCACCCAACGTCTCTAGAAGGTGTAAGTCAACTACCCTGGCCAGCAAGATCTCCGGATCTGTCCCCCATTGAGCATGTTTGGGACTGGATGAAGCGTCGTCTCACGCGGTCTGCACGTCCAGCACGAACGCTGGTCCAACTGAGGCGCCAGGTGGAAATTGCATGGCAAGCCGTTCCACAGGACTACATCCAGCATCTCTACGATCGTCTCCATGGGAGAATAGCAGCCTGCATTGCTGCGAAAGGTGGATATACACTGTACTAGTGCCGACATTGTGCATGCTATGTTGCCTGTGTCTATGTGCTTGTGGTTCTGTCAGTGTGATCATGTGATGTATCTGACCCCAGGAATGTGTCAATAAAGTTTCCCCTTCCTGGGACAATGAATTCACGGTGTTCTTATTTCAATTTCCAGGAGTGTATATTAGAAGTGTAACAGAGCCAAACTCTCGGCGAAGTAAGGAACCAGAAAAAGAAATGTTGGGTACGGCCTTTCTGCCATACATTCCCAGAGTGACGGACAGAGTCGGCCGTATATTGCGCAAACATGGCGTAAACACGCTTTTCAAACCGACAAGAAAGATCAAAGAGTGTCTTCGATCGGCGAAGGAGAAAAGAGACCCACTTGCAATGTCGGGAATATACCGTATACCATGCACATGCGGAAAAGTTTGTGTCGAAATAACTGGACGACCCATTAACACCAGGATCAAAGAGCATAGGCGACATTGCAGGTTGGGGCAGGTGGAGAAATTGGCCGTGGCAGAGCACGCACTGAATGAGACCGACCACGTAGTAAAATTCGCCGACACGGAATTTCTGGCTGTAGAGAAGCACTATCACACGCGCTTGTTCAGAGAAGCTGCAGAAATACAAAAACACGCGAACAGTTTGAACAAGAAAGAGGAAAGCCTTGAGGTAAACGGATCCTGGCTTCCCGTACTGCAGCGAACGACCGTCGCAGGTAGCAAGAGGAGAACCGCACCGGAAATGACCGCGGAGAAGCCCTCGGACGTTGGCGCGCCAGGTACATATAGTCTGCGGCCGCGAGCTCGGCTCCAGTTCTCCACCGGCAATGGAGGGTGAAGCTTTGGCAATGCCAGCCACTCGTGCTGGCGAAACTTCAGAAATATCATTAGATGAACGTCGGCCGAAGAACCCGAGACAGAATCCAATAGGCAGTTTGTCAACAAGTGGCCCCGAAAGCCTTAACAATTTGGTGTTTTTCATTAGATTGAATACATTATCGAAAATTCGAATCAGTGATTTGACTACCGAGATTGGTCAACATTAGCGCCATCAAATATTTATGGGACATAATCGAGAGGTCAGTTCGTGTACAAATTCCTGCACCAGCAACACTTTCGCAATTATGGAAGGTTATGTGGTTCAATATTTCTGCAGCGGACTTCCAAGACTTGTTGAGCCCATGCCGCGTCGAGTCCCTGCATTACATGGGGAAAAAGGAATCCCGGCACGAAATTAGTAGGTATCCTATTATTTTTGTCATATCACCGAAGTTAAGCGCTGTCGGGCGTGGCCGGCACTTGGATGGGTGACAATCAGGCCCGCCGTGTGCTGTTGCCATTTTTCAGGGTGCACTCAGCCTCGTGATACCAATTGAGGAGCTACTCGACCGAATAGTAGCGGCTCCGGTCAAAGAAAACGATCATAACGACCGGGAGAGCGGTGTGCTGACCCCACGCCCCTTCTGTCCGCATTCTCATCTGAAGCTGAAGCGGTCGGATGGTCCCGATGGGCCACTTGTGGTCTGAAGACGGAGTGCTATTATTTTTGTCGTCTAAGTGAATACGTCTTCCAACCGTGCAATAAATAAACTGTAGGTCTATATACGATAGTAAAATGAATGCTTAAAGCATTTGAGTGAATAGTTATGATAAATTCGTATAAACAGCTTCCAGATTACAAAAAGGAATCGATCTCTGGATCTTTGTTTCATCACGCGATTGAATACAAGTCCGCGCTCACATCTCATAACCAGACTAGCGCACGAAATGATAGCAGCTTAATGTGCAAATACTAAAATCTATCGACACTTCTCGTATTAATATTTATTGCAAATAACTGTGACGATCTCGCCAAAACTACAACTGAAAAATCAGCTGCCATCAGCAGGTTCGAATACTGCCTCGGGCGTGGATGTGAGTGATGTACTTACGTTAGTTAGGTATAAGTAGTTCTAAGGCTAGGGGACTGATGACCTCAGGTGGCAAGTACCATAGTGCTTAGAACCATTTGAACCAGAACAGAAGTGCAGTCCGTTCAAATTTAGTCCGCCTTGTCGCCCACTCAAGTACTATTACGTCTGAACGAATCACTACTCCCCAGAGCTGAAACGCTTAGTTACGGTTACGGAGCTATAGTAAGGGGAGTTTTAGAACGGCGAAGACTTGAATTCTACGTCTTCCATTAGTTGCTTCAAACAGTAGTTTCTGCCACAAGTGTTTTTGTAAGAAAAATCCACTTTTAGTTATTGGCGGGTGTACTAATCACCAGCTGAGAAATGCTCCTGCCGAAGCACAAAAAAGGTGTATATGTTCCTCTTTAAGAGAAGCTGACAAGAAATGGGGAATCAGCTACCCCCAACCCTCCTTCCTCAGAAAAAAATTTTGGCATACGAAAATATTCGTGCTTTTTTAACACAAAATATTCTACATTGTTCTACCTGGTCCCTGTTGTGATGCTTCCATACTCAGCACCTCCCTTTCATTGCCACCGTCTATGTATATCTCTCTCCCAAAGTCTCCCCTTATCCCACTGGCACTTTCTCCTTCGTGCCTAGAGCACCGCCACTATCTTTATCCAGTTCTTTCGCTCCGCCTTACCACTTTCTCCTTCTCTGCCACTTTTACTGTCTCTCTACCTACCATTGTCTTTGTTCCATTCCTTCATCTTCCATTGTCACTGTACTTTCTTACTCACAGTCTGCTGTCTTTCTGTTCAATCACCCTTCTATCCTCTCCACACATGTCCTTGGCGAAGGTTTCCTCGGGGTTTTGGTCCCGGGACGAAGAAACATTAGCATGTGTATATATGGGACGGGGAAAAACGGCAGGGCAAATTTTTTAATGTTAAAGTTGCTACTATCTCTGTCCATTACTTTTACTGTCACTGTCTCTCATTGACCATCACTATGTCTTCTCTCTTTGGTTCATACTGCTGATGTCTTTATCCACCTCTTCTTTCACTGTCATTTTCCCTTTCTCACCATCACTGTCTTCTCTCTTTCCCTATCCTGAGCAGTGTCTGCTCTCTTTTCCAGCGTCACTGCCTCTCTGATATTCTATTTCATCACAACAAGACGCCAATACATTCGTATGTCAAACTTTTTGTGACGATGGCGGAATGAGGATGGAGACAACTCCTCACTTTCCTGCCAGGGTCTTTTAAGAAGGAGCACGTTCGCATTTTAGCACTCCAACAGGGGCGTTACTCAGCTGATTCGCTTCTTCACTTTCGGAGTTAATCTTGGTCACTTGCCCTGTACAAAGCGAATTCTGTATGTCAGTGAAATTTTTACTGTTTATATACTTCGACACATTTATGAGCTGTTACACACATAACCAACAAACAAGTACATATAAAATCCCTTAACACATAATCACCTCCTAATCAGTGCAAGTTCACTTTTCAGTACTTTACAAAAATGATGTACTACATTTTTAGGCTTCACCTATAGTGTAACAAAAAAATACTTTTAATTTGCAGGTACAAGGAATTTCGTATGACAAAATAATTTTTGTAGGATGCTTGAGCCTCCAGGTGGTACCATCGAATAATTTGCTCGTCTACACAGCGTTGCTGACAGTGAATGAAACGCGATTACGCTAACTGCTGTTGGAGACATTTTTTATATTAAAATTTAGTGGTTCTGTGTCTCCCCTTCTGTACATACATACGTTAGCCGTAATGGTACAGTTCTTTTTGGAAATCCGTACTAATAATGAATCGGTAATGGGGCTCTACAAGTGAAGCTAAGTGTCATGGTTAAAAAATAAAATTAAAACTTCAACCATGTAAACTTTTATCAAATGCAAAATTTTTTCAGTTACAACAATTTCGGTTTTAAACCTATCAACATTAGGAGGCATGTATTTCAATAACCATAATGATTGCTTAGTATAATTCACTATATTAATTAAAGATGCGTAAGTTTTACAAGAATTGTGTGGTACCGTCTACAGCCGTGGGACTACGCCCGCAATTGGCTGTGGCTCAGAAAGTTGAACAATTTGGTTCAAATGGCTCTGAGCACTATGGGACTTAACATCTAATGTTATCAGTCCCCTAAACTTAGAACTACTTAAGCCTAACTAACCTAAGGACATCGCACACATCCATGCCCGAGGCAGGATTCGAACCTGCGACTAGCTGCAGCGCGGTTCGAGACTGAAGCGCCTAAAACCGCTCGATCATAGCGGCCGTCCAGTTGTTCATTCTACTGCATTAATTCCACTTGGAGCTCTTATTTTTTCTATTGTTATAAATCTGACCAGTTGCAGAGTTCTCCAGCAAAAAATAAATTAAAATTGTTTCCAATCGCCCCACACCTACCATAATCCTCGGACAGATTCCGTTGTTTAACAGGTGAATACTGGGACTGTAAATTGCCACTCAGATGTTCCAAATCGGGAAGCCCTCAGCCATTTTTCGAACTACTGGGCTACTTGGCTGAAACGAACAATGTTCTGCGACAGCTCAGCTGATTTTTCTGAGTAGAGGATGAAAGATGTTTTAACAAAGCAAAATAACAGCATACGGACTGTCACATCATATTGAAGAATTCCTAGCAAACAGAACGTGGCGTGTCATACTCAACGGAAAGATATATTCAGGACAACTTCGGACGTCCTCCAAGGGAGTGTTATAGGACCAATTCGTTTCACAACATAGATACAATAAATGACCTAGTGGGTAAGGTAGGAAGTTACATGGTAAAATTTCCGGTTGATGCTGTTGTATGCAGAGAAGTCGCACTATAGAAATGCAGAACACTTGCAGAGTGTCTACTGTTAGTGCAGGGATCAGCGATTCACTTCCAGTACAAACAAATGAAATGTTTTACACATGGATAAGCAGACAGACCAATTACTGTGTGATTACATTGTTACAGAACAATCACTGGAGGCAGTTAGTTCCACAAAATGTCTAGGAGTATGGGCTCAGAACGATATAATGTGGAACGACCACGTGAAACGAATGGCAGGTAAGAGAGATGACAGATCGGCATTCGGTGGAAGAGTCTTCCTGTAGCCGACCCACAAAGGAGGTAGGTTTGACTAACACTTGGAACCTGCTCATCAGTTTGAGATACATTCCACATAGGTCTGACACACGGAATAGAGAAGAACGAAAGAAGGGCAGTACATTCACTATAGATTCATTTAGTAACCGTCATGGAGCTGATCGGCCAGCGCCAGAGCAGTTCTAGGAGCGTTCGTTTCTAGAAGAGTCAACCACTTTATTGCTTCCTCCTACGTATACCTCGCGAAAAGACCATGAAGATAAAATTGGAGAGATTTGAGCTGACACGGAAGCTTACCAGTAATTGTTCTTCTCTTGAACTATTCTCGACTGGAACAGGAAAAGGTTGAAATGGCTGTGGTGCACCAAGTGCGCTCTGTCACAAAGCTTAACGTGTCTTATAGAGTGTAACTGTAGATGAAGATGCACATGTAGAGAATCTCGGAACAAATATTCATTCCCTGCAATTTTCTCTGTTGGCTCCAGCAAACAATACGCACATGCGTTTCTCTTCCGTTTACACAAGAGCTACGTTTGCTTTTGCTTTGTATGCGAATGTGTGTGTGTGTGTGTGTGCGTGTGTGTGTGTGTGTGTGTGTGCGCAGCTTCACCCCATGCTCTGTCCCCAGGACGTTCACACGACGCACTTACTCCGCTCGAAAACTGTGTGTCCATTTGCTAGCGAGGAGGAGGAGGAGGAGGAGGAGGAGGAGGAGGGCGAGTGGTGTTCTGCGGGTTGCGTGCCAAAGGCGTCGCATCACTTTGCGCGCCGAACTGCACCGAGGCGGAAAATCAGACAGTGCGGACGGACTCTCTCGCAATCCCTATTATGTAATTAATAAAGCTTTGGGCCGGTCCGTCGCAGCGAGGCCCGGGCCCGACCGGGGAGGTGCAGAGGGCCCGACGCCCGTGCGTGCCGCCTGAGTGCCCGCGTGCGTGCGTGTGCGTGCGAGAGCGTGTGCACAGTGGCTTAATGTAATTGCGCGCGGCGCTGCGGACAATTACCTGATTAGGCGCGAGGTGGCGGCGGCGGCGGGCACCCAGTCATCTCATCTGGGGTTAGCGGCGCCCCGGACCCTGAATAAACGGTCCTCGAGCCGTCGACGTTAGGAAACGTTGCGGTCCCAGGTGGCCGTTAATTCTCAGTAATGGTGGATGCACCAAGCGGAAAGCATGCCCACTTGTGCGGCCTGCATCGTACAGAAGGCGGGACAATCGACGTGAGGCTACTTGTCGGTACTACAAATAGAGACACGGATCATATATATACAGAGGAAGGAAGGAATATCAAGGTTCTAATGTCCGGTCGAAGAAGTTGTCATCTAAAATGGAGGACTAACTCGTATTGGGACAGGATAGGGAAGGAAAATGTTCGTGTACTTTTCAGAGAAACTATCCCTGTATTTACGGAAACCGCGTAACACCTGCATCTAGATGGTCCAACGGTTGTTTGATCTGCCACTCTCTCGTATATGACGCCAGTGTCTTATCACTGTGCCACCACACTTGTTGACCAACTGACAAACGAAAAATACACTGCTGTTCATTGAAACTGCGACACCATAAAGGCTTGTTTTACTTCCCTCTTCATCCACATATGATCCACGTGGGTTACAGTTACTTCAAGTGTTCGTCCTTTCATTTCTGCCACATCTCTCTCTTTCTTCTGTCCAATTTGCGCCAATCTTCTTCTTGCGTGTTTCATGGAAGCCGGTGGAATCTTGAAATTTCCTTCTGTGTGGCTGTCGTTCCTTAATATCTTGTGGAGTAATTCGGAGTCGTCTATGTCCCTTGTAGCATCTTTGCACCATTGTGTTATCCATCTGTACTTTAACGGGATAAAAGAACAGTTCTTTGAATGTAGCCTTAGAAAGCTATTATTTTCCTACTAATAATTCAATTTTTTTCAGTATGTCTATAATTTGCCCTGTTATAACGTTTTCTGCATAGTGATTGCCCTTTAACTGGTCATACAATTGTACTTAGTAATTTTCTTTCTGTGATTTTCAGTGCTTCCATGAAACAACGTCGCAGCCGACGGGGAACCAGGGATCTTGGAACCCAGCCCACCTCCCCCTTCACCTAAGCTGTGTACTGGTCTGGTAGTTTCTAATTATGAATAAGTGCTGTGTGCTGTTGTGATAGTTTCTAATTATGAATAAGTTTGTAACAAGAAAAAAGAGGAAAACCATATTTTGATTCCTCCGCTAGCTTTGTGGTAAGTTATAAATATGTTTGCACTGCCATAACAGTCTCGTTACTTACATAAAGCAGTTTATTGTTTGCACTGCAGTTGTTATTGGGAAGATGGCAGAACTTTGGGGTTTGCAACATTTTTGTATTTCGGAAGGTAGCAAAGCGTTAAGTATCATAACAAATCACATTAAAATCACTGCACAAAAATGTACTTGGATTTGGCAGTGTCTCCCAAAGACTGTGTTATCAAGAAAAATATCGCCTAAATGACTATGGCTGCATTTCTTTAAACAAAAATTTCAATATTCTATCATTAGTAGCCGAAGGGGCAAAATATAACCCAATCTGGTCACCTGGGTGGTATCAATTATTGAAACCAGTTCCGATACACAACGATTGGGTTGGGAGGGGGGAGGGGGGGGGGAAGATTTGTGGGGAGTGCAAGGGATACGTAATTACAGCACATTCCCTAGTTCTTCGTTTCTAGAAGATGTTTTCAGCAGACTGCTTGAATTCGTCCGAGCCTATAGTATCCTTCACTCCACCCTCCCCCTTTCCTCCAAAATCTATGTTCGCTCTTGTAATACCATAATAACAGAAGGCAGCAATTTCATGCACAATTAAATCTTAAAATATGTACTCACTCATACACATGTAAGAGAAAAACATGCTACGTCACAATTCAATCTCTTGTTGTGATGCATTCCATTGTGTTTTAAAACAATGTACAACAACCAGTTTTTCCAAATTCTCCACCGACTTCAGATAGCTCTGCCTGTTGAGACTCTGAGTTAGCAATCCCTAGATTGGGGAAGCGAGGTGGTTTGAATCCATCCACCAATAACCTTGAAAATGGTTTTCAGTGGATTCCCATAGTGAGTTCAGGCGAATGCCGAGGTTGGTCCCTTACTGTGGGCCACAGCCATTTGTTTCCAAACACGTTTCTTTCTTGACAGATTACAACTCCTCTGCTTAACGATGAGAATTGAATCGAAAGCAGGCCGAGTATCTCTTTGGAGACTCCCGGCACTAAAAGCCGTATGAAAAATAAATGATAATCGCAATTCTCCACATTTAGGCTCATGTGTTTGTCTGCTGGGATGCTCTTAAATTCAGAAAATGATTTTTCTTACGTGGCAACGTTTGTCAGATGCGTAGTGAAATGAGTAAATGTTGGAGGCAGAAACGTTCAATAATTACAAATAGTTTGCATTTTCGCTTCTCTGTCCTCTGTCGAACAGAGATCTCTATATAGAAAAAGTACTGTCGGTAATAATCACGATATCCCTAAAGATTAGGCCCGTGCATTCTTGATCACTTCCTCAACTACAGTCCAGACTGAAAGAGAAAGACTGTAAAATGATGGATGGTGAAGGGAGATTGGTACATGACTGCTTCTTAGTGGTTTGCGAATATTCAGCACTATTAAGTGACGAGATTATGTCTTCGCTTGGTGAAATCTCCGACATCAGTTTCGAATAAAATGGTTTATCGATTTTTGCAAAGACAATTTGTAAGTCTGGTTTTCTGTTCTTTCTTTCATCATTTCTGTCTGCCTAGCGGCCGTTTCCATTGAGTAGTAGTAGTAGTAGTAGAGGGGTTTTGGGCGCACGACAGCAAGGTCTTCAGCGTCCGTTCAGTAACATAGTGAGACGGGTGTCAAGAAAAATCCCAGAACAGGAATATAAAACGGAACAGAAAACATGGGTAACAATCTTTGAAAAACATGTGCTCACCCACACCAAAGCGTGGGATGAAGCAGAGCGTCAGCAGTAAAACATGGACAACACAGGAAGAAAATGACAGAGGGAGCTAAAACAATGTAGCAGATGGAAGTGGCTGGCTGACCGCAAGGAAAAAAGGGGAGGAGACAGCCACTCTGCAATGCACTAAAACCTCCAGCCTAAAAGTTTAGGCCAGAGTCCAGACACATCACAAAACTTAAAAACCCTAGACACACATGTCTCACCATTAGCTAAAACAGGAGGCAGATCCTCCTCAACTTGTGCTTCTGCCCGTGCATCACGATATAAAATGCAGTCTGTTAAAATGAACCGGACGGAGATGTGCACACCACAAGCATCACAAAACAGAGGATCCTCCCGCCGTAATAAAAAGCTATGTGTGAGAGGACAGTGCCCGATCCGAAGACGTGTGAGGGCCACCTCTTCCCGCCTGAGCAACCGGCAGGAGGAACGCCACAGCCGAGTGGTTGACTTTATCAACAGCAGTTTATTGGCCGTCACCGCCAGCCATTCGTCCTCCCACAACTCCATGCACTTCCTGTGGAATTCAGCGATGACTGACTGCAAGGGAATAGGACACTGGACCATATCCTGCTCTCTGCAGGCCTCCTTGCAGCCCGATCGGTCTGTTCATTGCCCCATATGCCGACATGACCAGGCACCCAGCAGAAGGATACTTCTGTACCCCGCCGTTGGAGCAAGTACAGTTGGTCATGTATCAGCTGGACCATCTCCTCAGTCGGGTACAGGTTCTGCAGTCACTAAGAGAATCGGAGCAGAGAAGGTTTCCATTGAGTCTGGAAAAAGTGCTAGATTGTCTGCAAACGCTATACACGTCTATTCGTAGGTTGTCACCTTTGCAACCTAGCTCCCTCATTGATACGGTTTCTCTTAACGATACTTTCCATTTTCTCATGAATTTTCCTAGAACAAAATATTATTTAATTTTAATTTTATTTTATTTGCTGCCATTTGCACATGACCTGCCACTTACTGACTAATATGACTCGTGTTTTCACAACGTAAAGTAATTAATACACAGGATATGAAGCTTATCTAACGCTTTACTACTTTAACAAAAATTCAGTAACGTTACAGTTTTAAATACATGGAGACGTAAAACTAATTAGTAAACGAAAATGCTTAAAACCAACAATCTGCATATTAAGAAGATAGAAAGGATCAAAGGAGGTTAGGACAGAGATAGGAGGTTAGGAAAGGGTTTAAAATTTTTTTGGAAATTTGTGGTAAGGTCCTATGGGACCCAACTCATGAGGTCATCGGCCCTTATCCTTACACGCTATTACTTAATCTAACTTAAGCTAAGGACAACACACACACCCTTGCCCGAGAGAGGACTCCAACCTCCGTGGAAGAACGTCTCACACCAGGCGGCTACCCCAAGCGCCAAAAAGAGTTTAAATATACAGACGCTGTCCAAGAGGGAGTAGCTGGGAAAGACATTGAGCCTCTCGCTGCTCGACAGCAACTGCCAGATCTACTCTTAAACCCCCTAAACCCCCTCTTAGGGAGAATACTTCCGCGATTCTTTGAATCTCTTGCCCTCGGACTGCATAATCCCACATCAGTGTTAGGATATCCTGCACGGCAGAGTGTGCATTTCTCTATTTCTACTCGTACGTTTTGCTTACAATCTGACACTACTGCCTAGTGAACACTTGTTTTGGTGACTGCACATGCAGTACTTATCCTCTGTTTTTCCCTTTTCGTCCGTACCGCTGTCGAATGGTCTTCTACCACTGCTGCTGTCGTTTGCCTCGCTTTATTGTGTGAGCAGTCATTCATCGCCCGTGCTCGTGGCTACCTGTAATCTCGACGGCTGTAAGTACTTTGTATACAGTGCTCTTCATATTCTCCACAGTCCTTGACATCGGTCCAGAAGGTCTAGTCTCTGATTGTGTTATGTCGTTGCGCTAGTGTGCTTGTCTCTTTCCTGCGACCATCGACCATGGTACAGAGGTATTTGCTCTGCAGTGACACTCCTGACGGAAGTTTACAGGCAGCAGATGCTTTGGTTTTTGCTACGAGGTCACTATCTAGTTTTTGACCTCTCTCAAGGTCTTTATTTATTCCTCTGAAAGATCTCTCACTGTGTCTGGTCTGCCCGTTTTCAGCCAATATGTTGCCACGCGATAATGAATAGTTATGTCTATCGATTATAACCCGAGCACCACGCATAGTGCCACTAACGACTTGAAACCGAAAGCACATTACTCTGTCTGCCCCTTACCGCCCTGGTATCAGCTGCGGCGCGGAGTCGATGTACAAACACACTGCCTGCAAAACATTTTGTTGAAGAGACGGACTAGTCTTAGATCAAATATACAGGAGACAGGACGAGAAGCTTTAGTTACAAAGAGGCTGAATTTGATAGGAGGCCGTACTACGTACAGAACACGACTGTTTAACCAATATGTCAACGAATTAGCTACTGATAAGAAGAAAGCATCCTTAAAATATAAAGCTAATCAAAGTCAATATGATTATGTGGGATATTAGAAAAAAAAAAGATTATTTTGAGTGATGCAGAAAAGGTATGGAACGATACCTTTATGGATCACAAAAGATAGTGTGATGGATGCTGCAAATGTAAAAGAAGGGTATTTATCAACACATTCAGATAAACACTGCGAGCAAAATTCAGTGGGCAAATTATTTTAAACTACAGTATAAGGACGTAATAAAGGTTTAAATTGAAACTAGTCACCAAAGCACAGAAAATGACCACCAAGCAGACTTGAAAATGCAAAAAAACTTACAAATACAAAATATCCAGGGTCAGATGGCATACATAATAAATTAATAAAATATAGGGGGCAAGTGTTGTATCAACAACTTCATACGGCGTTTAGCAATATCACGAAGGAAGGCAGAATACCAAGACAATGGAGAGAAAGGTACTGCAATTCCAGTGTATAAAAAGGGAGATAAATAAATTTTAGATAATTATCGGGGAATTGCCCTGTTAGACACCACGTTAAAACTGTCTATAGCAGTAATTAGAGACAGAATGTAGAATGAAATAACAATAGCTGAAGAGCAGCAAGGTTTCACGAAAACCAGGAGCACAGAGATGTATTTCGCCTGAAGACAGGTTGTGGAGAAATTCATAGAGTTTAGTAAGCCAGCGTAATTGTGCTTTGTTGAAATGTCAAAAGCCGTTGATGGGATCCGAAAAAAGGATATAATTCATACCATAATCGACAAGAAAGTCCAAGTAGGTATAGTGAAAATCATAGAAGATTTATATATAGATAACACAAAGAGAAATAAAACACACGAAGGATTTGCAGATAGAATTATATATGGAAAGGAATTAGACAAGGTGGCTCATAAATCCGACTCTTGTTCAACGTAATAATGTCCCACATCATTGATGCCAGAAGAAAGAAACCGGGGTATAAAATCGGAAATAAAGTGGTAAATATTCTATGTTATGCTGGCGATGCTGTACTGGTAGCAAATAATAAGGATAATTTACAAGTGTTACCTTACCTATAAAACAGCTAATCAATATAACATGGAAATCTCCAATAAAAAAATTAAGAGTACGAGAGTGTCAAAAAACATCTACGATGTAAGTTAGATGTCGATGATGTGTCAACTCAACTAGTAATGAGCTGTAATTATCTAACGACTATTATCACCAGATATAAAGAATTAACCATCGAAGTGAAAAAGTAAGTGACAAGGGCAGTATTGGAAGCCAGATGCCTAAAAATTACTATATGGAGAAAAAAAATTGACAGCTGAAGAGAAAATAAAAATAAATAAAATAATGGTGCGTCATATCGGGGCATATGGAGCAAAACCTAGAAACGAAAAAGATAAAACAAAAGCTAACTGCAATGGAAAGGAAGATACTAAGACAGGTCCAAAAAGTAACCGTGAGGGACAAAACAAGAAATGTTTCGATAAGGGAACAACATGGAATACAAGATATATATAAATGGGTAAACATTAGAAAAAGAAATTGGAAGGACCGTGTGGAATGGATGGACCCCACAACACTAATTAAAGTTTCTAAACATTGACGACAGCATGGGAAACGTCTACCCAGACGACCCTCCAAGAGGTGGGACCACAGTTGTATCAGTATATCAACGTAATGCTGACAAACAGGGGCAACCCTAGCTAGATGAAGGTGAAGTACATGAATAATAATAAGAAGAAGATGAGCGCAGTGGTGTAATCTTATTATAGTCATTGGTGTGCTTGGATACGTAAACAATTAGTATCTCACTGCAGCCGTGTGAAGCACGTAGCAGGAACTTTATCTAAATTCCCTTTACAAGGAAAAAATATGCAGCATTTTCGATTCAAAAATCGCTTTTGCATGTACGTTCAGATGGTTCAAATGGCTCTAAGCACTATGGGACTTAACATCTGAGGTCATCAGTCTCATAGAATTAGAACTACTCAAACTTAACTACCCCAAGGACATCACACACATTCATGCCCGAGGCAGGATTCGAACCTGCGATCGTAGCAGCAGCGTGCTTCCGGACTGAAGTGCATGTACGTAGCTTATGAGAATATTTTGTTGTGCCACATGAAAGAAGCACATGTCGTAATTCGACAGAAGCGTGGCCATGGCTGATTATCGTTTCATTGCATTGGCCGGGGTCACCTCGACTGTGATACAAATGTAGAACCAATGAGTTCAAGACAGGAAATTCTAAGCCATATAGGATCTCAGTGGACCCGCGCAAGTAACGCTCCAGAGGAGAGACCGTTGTCAGATTGCGTGCATCGCATACGGCCCAGAACATTGCTTGATGTTATGCGATTCCATTAAACCTGTTAGTCCTTGAACACCATTGATTAACACTCCACATCTAACAGTTAAAACACCGTTTTCGGTTACTTCGCAGCCAGTAGGTCAAACGGGTGTGCCAAAACAGTACTCTTCAAGTTTCCATAGGGACATCTGTAATTTACTGATTTGAATTAGATTAATCAAAGTCTAATCTTTTCCATAAAATTATACTTCAGTTAGCTAATGATGCTAAGATTTGATACACACGCCGCCCAGAGTGGCCGAGCGGTTCTAGGCGCTACAGTCTGGAACCGCACGACCGCTACGGTCGCAGGTTCGAATCCTACCTCGGACATGGATATGTGTGATGTCCTTAGGTTGGTTAGGTTTAACTAGTTCTAACTTCTAGGGGACTGATGACCTCAGAAGTTAAGTCCAATAGTGCTCAGAACCATTTGAACCATCTGATACACGCCCCTTTTCACCACCACGTGTAAACACTCCACTTGGTACAAAAGCTGGAAGAAATTCTCAGCACTCCACACCCGTGCACGTGAAACGTATTTACAAGTTTTCAATACCGGAAGGAGTACTTTGTGCATAACAGCAGATCGCTAACGTTCAGTCTCACAAATTAATATTACTATCTAAGCAGTACATGTGCTTCGAAGAGTAAGAACTCCTGTATCCAAGAGCGCAACCGACCAACTTCGTGATTAAGCGGTCGGAGAGCAACTCCCAACTTTATTTTCATATTCACGCCTTTCCACCAGTCATTCTCATTGCTCCTATCCTACCACAGCTAACAGAACCCGTCCTGTAAAGACATGTAATAAGTACATTTTGACGAGGCGCTCGAGAAAAAACTAGCATAGCTGTCATTTGGGACAGCGTTGTAAGTTCTGAGTATAAAACATTTTAGACGGGTTATGGACTCATGGCCTCAGTTAAGAGGACGATATAACGATGCGGTCGGGAGTGATATGTTGCAAACCATAACCATCTCGTTTTATTCCCTATAGTCTTGGCAACCTTGTTATAGATTCTACATGATTTATAATGTCTATAGTCTGTTGTTTTACGTATGTTTATATCAGCGTGCGTGTGCGTTCTTGTCTGTGTGTGCGTGTGTGTGTGTGTGTGTGTGTGTGTGTGTGTGTGTGTGTGTGTGTGTGTGTGTCTGTGAGAGAGAAAGAGAGAGAGAGAGAGAGAGAGAGAGAGAGAGAGAGAGAGAGAGAAAGAGAGATATCTTTATTTGTTAAAGTCGGACATAATACACCGAGTGATTTCCACTTAATACTGATTTCCATTTTTAGTGGAAAAATAACTATTAAATAATGTACGAGAGTCCAAAATTTAGCATTAATTCATCTTAACTGAGTGCTTAGAAATTCTCAGACAAGTATCGAAAAATCTGTTATGAATGCCGACAATGGTGATGATTTGTTCTCGATATGGGCGCTAATCGTAATGAACATCTCACTCATTTACAGGAGCCTGTTTATTCATCTCTTCATTTTCCTCGCGTTATGTCTTGTTTTGTGTGTATCACGATATACACTCCTGGAAATGGAAAAAAGAACACATTGACACCGGTGTGTCAGACCCACCATACTTGCTCCGGACACTGCGAGAGGGCTGTACAAGCAATGATCACACGCACGGCACAGCGGACACACCAGGAACCGCGGTGTTGGCCGTCGAATGGCGCTAGCTGCGAGGGCGTATAGTAGCCTTGCGGGAGGCCGGGTGGACGTACCGCCGAATTGCTCAACACGTGGGGCGTGAGGTCTCCACAGTACATCGATGTTGTCGCCAGTGGTCGGCGGAAGGTGCACGTGCCCGTCGACCTGGGACCGGACAGCAGCGGCGCACGGATGCACGCCAAGACCGTAGGATCCTACGCAGTGCCGTAGGGGACCGCACCGCCACTTCCCAGCAAATTAGGGACACTGTTGCTCCTGGGGTATCGGCGAGGACCATTCGCAACCGTCTCCATGAAGCTGGGCTACGGTCCCGCACACCGTTAGGCCGTCTTCCGCTCACGCCCCAACATCATGCAGCCCGCCTCCAGTGGTGTCGCGACAGGCGTGAATGGAGGGACGAATGGAGACGTGTCGTCTTCAGCGATGAGAGTCGCTTCTGCCTTGGTGCCAATGATGGTCGTATGCGTGTTTGGCGCCGTGCAGGTGAGCGCCACAATCAGGACTGCATACGACCGAGGCACACAGGGGCAACACCCAGCATCATGGTGTGGGGAGCGATCTCCTACACTGGCCGTACACCTCTGGTGATCGTCGAGGGGACACTGAATAGTGCACGGTACATCCAAACCGTCATCGAACCCATCGTTCTACCATTCCTAGATCGGCAAGGGAACTTGCTGTTCCAACAGGACAATACACGTCCGCATGTATCCTGTGCCACCCAACGTGCTCTAGAAGGTGTAAGTCAACTACCCTGGCCAGCAAGATCTCCGGATCTGTCCCCCATTGAGCATGTTTGGGACTGGATGAAGCGTCGTCTCACGCGGTCTGCACGTCCAGCACGAACGCTGGTCCAACTGAGGCGCCAGGTGGAAATGGCATGGCAAGCCGTTCCACAGGACTACAACCAGCATCTCTACGATCGTCTCCATGGGAGAATAGCAGCCTGCATTGCTGCGAAAGGTGGATATACACTGTACTAGGGCCGACATTGTGCATGCTCTGTTTCCTGTGTCTATGTGCCTGTGGTTCTGTCAGTGTGATCATGTGATGTATCTGACCACAGGAATGTGTCAATAAAGTTTCCCCTTCCTGAGACAATGAATTCACGGTGTTCTTATTTCAATTTCCAGGAGTGTATATGCGAGTCTGCTCTAACCATTTTTGATAATCGGTACAAGCTCTGTAGCAACCTCTTTGCTTGGCCGCTGCGACAGATTTAGCCTCTGCGAGTCTGTTTTGCTTTCGATCAATAGGATTAGTTCACGGGTGTTGGGCTGCATAGTACTGCCCGACTGACTGGAATCCGCCATTACAATTCTTTCAGAGTCTCGGTTCTGGCTTTGTGTGACGAAGTCTAAGAGGCCCAGTGCTTTATTCTGATGTTAAGGGGAAGGCTACCTTTGCTGGAGAGTATCATGCTGCTCTGCACAAATGACAATGCGGGAGAAATCAGGTCAGATCATTACAACTTATTTGCTTTGATGAAAGTTAGCTTTAGCGACGGTGTTGTAGCACGGTTTAATAAATATCATTTCGCCTGATGAGGACCTGTACGTGTGCACAGTGAAACAGGACCACATAGATTGCATAGTGAAACACGAGCTTATAAATTGCTGATACATATCTGTTTGGAAGCTGGTTATTGCATCTCAGATCCACTATTTTCTTTCATGGTATTTTGACTTCAAAGACATTACTCTCTCCTTAAATATAAAAATATAGTTTTCAATCAGTCAGAATTATTTGTAACTTAGACTATGTTTCTTCTGCTTGTAAATTTAAGTCTTGGAATTTCAGATTGAGATAATCCGTGTGGGTCTATAAACTGTCTTGTATTTAGTAAAAATATACTGGCTGTTACACGTTTCTTGTTGTGGACTTTTCACAGCAGCTGTATATAATTTGCAGTTTTTCAAAGAAAATGCTTTTTTTGCATGCTGCACATTGAAATTTTTATTTTTATTTACGCACCCAGACGCGCTTCGCGTTTTTTTACAAGGCATCTTCAGTGGGTGTCCTGAAATATTACATGATTTTTCCATTTTTACACAGATTATGGTTTCACATCTAGGTTGCAGATTTAAAAACAGTTCCTTAACGTTTCTTTATGAAATGGAAATGTACTTAAAGGTAACTTCAAATTCATTGCATCTAAGCAAACTGCTTTTTCTCATCTGGCAACCAGGTGGTCATCTTACGCTTCACTTTCAGTTCACTGTTTACGTTACATATCCATGTAATTGCCATCTTTTTAATACAGAGTTTCAGTTGTTTTTCTGTTACCAACATTCTCAGTTTTCTGCATTCTTGTCTTGTGTTTCGGATTCCGTGTTTTTACTGCTTTTGTCTGTCTGCTTTTTACTATCTGTAATTATTTTATGTATGTCTTTTTTATCATTTCCCTTGCTAGCCCAGTGTTTACATTGCTGTTTTCGCTTTTCTCCTCTCGCTTTAGAATGGCTTCTGATTGTATTATGAGGTTTTCCATGTATTCTTCATCTACGTTTAATTTCACGTTATATTTTAGTCCATTTTCTAAGAGCTCTTTTACTTCATTGTTTAATTGTGTGCCTGTGAGATTCAAGATGGTACACAATGACATAAAAGCACAAATTCACACATAAATTAACGAACATTTTCAAAAGACAAGAGATAAACATAGCATTCAAAACAGACAATTCAATCCAAAGACACACATGTGATGGGAAGGTATATAGGACAAATCAGCAGAACGTTTGATACCGGGTGCAAAGAACATATAAGAGCATGCAAATATGGAACGAGCGACTCAAATTTTGCACAGAACATTTGAGAGAAAATAACCACAAACTTACAAGAGAAAATGATATGAAAATAATTGGAATAAATAATGAAAGACATGTCCTAACATTACAGGAAAATTATCATATATACAAAACAATGGCTGGAAAGGAACAACTACTAAATGACCAAGTAAATATGACTAACAACTCACTGTTTACACTGATTGATCACATAATAGACAGTAATCCCAACAAATTATTATTATTATTATTATTATTTTAAGAATAAATTAATGAATAAAAATAGTAATAAAAATAAAATAAATAACTTTTATTTTATTAAAAAAGTAATATGAAATCCCTCTCCCTCTCTAAGACACACACAGACAGACACATACACACACACACACACACACACACACACACACACACACACACACACACACACAAACCCATTCACAAAACAGTTGAATGCAGAAAACTGAGAATGTTGGTAACACTTAGAAAAACAAATGAAATTCTGTATTAAAAAGATGGCAGTTACATCGATGTGTAACGTAAATAGTGAACTGAAAGTGAACTGTAAGATGTCCACCTGGTTGCTAGATGAGAAAAAGCAGTTTGCTTGGATGCAATGAATTAGAAGTTGCCTTTAAGTACCTTTCCATTTCATAAAAAAAGTTAAGGAACAGTTTTTAAATCTATAACCTAGAGGTGAAACCATAACCTACGTGTAAAAATGGACAAATATGTAATATTTCAGGATACCCACTGAAGATGCCTTGCAAAAAAGGCGAAACGCGTCTAGGTGCAAAAAAAATTTTGATGTGCAGCATGCAAAAAAGGCATTTTCTGTGAAAATGGCCACTACAACTTCTGAGGTCATTAGTCCCCTAGAACTCACAACTATTTAAACCTAACTAACCTAAGCACATCCATGCAGGAGGCAGGATTCGAACCTGCGACCGTAGCGGTCTAGCGGTTCCAGACTGGAGCCCCTAGAACCGCACGGCCACTTCGGTCGGCACAAGAAACGTGTTATATAAGCTCTGTCAGGCATCTCCAGTTGGCCTCGACCACAGATTCAGAAGACTACATATCAACATCCATAAAACCATGGAATACATAAATTTCAACAATATTTGCCGATCCGGTAACCTTATACCTTACTATATCAATGTAAAGATTAAAAACAGCAGGCTTCACCGAAATATTGACCCTTAGACAATGTGTCTAAGAGTGTTTTTTAAATACGGAAGAATGCAATTTAGGCACAGTGTAACACTTGTAAAAAGTACTTGATAATGGTGCCTTGAAGCCGAAATCATGATCGCGTAAATGTAACACTGCAAATAAAAAACATTCTAAAGGCGGTACTGACTTTAAATAGAGTATTGATTGCTCAGGCGAGCAAAATGATAGCAAAATACGTCAAGACGAAAAATCCACTACTTTAAGTAGTGAAAACTGTGTGCACTCGGCTTGTGATACCTTTTTGAGCACAGACATTCAGTCACGAATCGGCTCTTCCGGTGACAGAGAGGTACCCTAGCCAAAACGAGAAAGTAATCGACATTTTTTGACCCGCTCTGGCCAATGACAATTCTAGGCAATAGTTCTTTTCTGTTTGCACCATCCTCTTTAGGACAAAGAGCTGGGAACACAGCGCTCGAACCCTATGCGTACATTTACCTTTGTTACTATGACCAACAAAATTTCAATATAATAGCGAGCCCGACGTAAATCGCAAGCATCGCATTAGCTTTCATAAGATTGGCAACTCTAGTAGAAATTTCCTTGACTAAAGTAGTATCGTTTCCGGGTGTCCTTCACGTGCAGATTACACGTGCAGAACATCGGAGCTATGTGCACATGTCCAGTTGTTTCAGAACACACGATGAACTGAATTTGTCTGGGTGCAAGACGACTGTAAATTCAAGTGACCCACAAGCAGCCTTTTCCACTCACGACGTCGATTTCAGGTGATTTGTAACGTTTTATTTAGTGATTCTGAGATGTTGTTGGAAATAACGAGGAATTGTCCGACTCGACGTTTATTGTTCCCCACCATGAAGTTATACCATAACCTATTTGCAAATCGTAAGTTTTCTGCTACATTTAGACTTCACGAACTCACAAATTCACATTTTTTCAGAAACTGCCAATTTACGCTACGTTTCTTTGCCTCCGTGTTAGAATTCTTACGTATTTTCATGGGAAGGAGTGTTTCCTGCATTTGCTTTGCCCTTGATTCATTATTACGTTGCACATGCGTTCCGTACTAGAATTTCTTGTTTTGTAAGAGGTGTTCAGCAAATGAGGTAAGTTGGCGATGATGCAGTTACCCTGAAGATAGCCTTCTGCTTACATTACGTACTTACAAATCAATGCATTGATTGCAAATGTTCAGAAGTTATCAAAAAACGTAGGTAAAGGACGACGATATTTGTCCTTGCACAAATCGGACCTATAAGCTCCCACTTGAAACATATGGCGATGGTGTAATATGTGTTTGTCAGTGCATGAACGTGACCATTTCAACTGGTTCAAATGGCTCTGAGCACTATGGGACTTAACAGCTGAGGTCATCAATCCAGTAGAACTTAGAACTACTTAAACCTAACTAACTAAGGGCATCACACACAGCCATTCCCCGAGGCAGGACTCGAACCCGCGACCGTAGCGGTCGCGCGGTTACAGACAAGCGCCTCGAACCGCTCGGCCACACCGACCCATGAGCAGTATTCCATAGCTATTCCTAAGTAATTTTTCCTTCTTTCTCACTGCACTTTTCGGGAGCTTGTGAAAAGCTATTATTATTATTAGTTCTATTATTAGTCAAAACATCAGATCGCGTTATCAGTGGGTCACGTTCAATGTCTGTGGCTAGATTTCAGTGTGCAAAGCAGGTTTATTACCGTTTATAATCTGTCGCAATGAGTTGTTACAGAAATTGTAGCTTACAGAGAAGAAATAAAATTGTGTTTACATTTCACGAAAAATACTCATGCTACGTTTCTAGTATCGCAAAATTAAATGTTAGGCTGGTGCATAAGTTCGTAGCGGTTTTTTTTCTGCATTTCGATATTCCGGTTTCTGTGGGTATATACACTCCTGGAAATTGAAATAAGAACACCGTGAATTCATTGTCCCAGGAAGGGGAAACTTTATTGACACATTCCTGGGGTCAGATACATCACATGATCACACTGACAGAACCACAGGCACATAGACACAGGCAACAGAGCATGCACAATGTCGGCACTAGTACAGTGTATATCCACCTTTCGCAGCAATGCAGGCTGCTATTCTCCCATGGAGACGATCGTAGAGATGCCGGATGTAGTCCTGTGGAACGGCTTGCCATGCCATTTCCACCTGGCGCCTCAGTTGGACCAGCGTTCGTGCCGGACGTGCAGACCGCGTGAGACGACGCTTCATCCAGTCCCAAACATGCTCAATGAGGGACAGATCCGGGGATCTTGCTGGCCAGGGTAGTTGACTTACACCTTCTAGAGCACGTTGGGTGGCATAGGATACATGCGGACGTGCATTGTCCTGTTGGAACAGCAAGTTCCCTTGCCGGTCTAGGAATGGTAGAACGATGGGTTCGATGACGGTTTGGATGTACCGTGCACTATTCAGTGTCCCCTCGACGATCACCAGAGGTCTACGGCCAGTGTAGGAGATCGCTCCCCACACCATGATGCCGGGTGTTGGCCCTGTGTGCCTCGGTCGTATGCAGTCCTGATTGTGGCGCTCACCTGCACGGCGCCAAACACGCATACGACCATCATTGGCACCAAGGCAGAAGCGACTCTCATCGCTGAAGACGACACGTTTCCATTCGTTCCTCCATTCACGCCTGTCGCGACACCACTGGAGGCGGGCTGCACGATGTTGGGGCGTGAGCGGAAGACGGCCTAACGGTGTGCGGGACCGTAGCGCAGCTTCATGGAGACGGTTGCGAATGGTCCTCGCCGATACCCCAGGAGCAACAGTGTCCCTAATTTGCTGGGAAGTGGCGGTGCAGTCCCCTACGGCACTGCGTAGGATCCTACGGTCTTGGCGTGCATCCGTGCGTCGCTGCGGTCAGGTCCCAGGACGACGGGCACGTGCACCTTCCGCCGACCACTGGCGACAACATCGATGTACTGTGGAGACCTCACGCCCCACGTGTTGAGCAATTCGGCGGTACGTCCACCCGGCCTCCCACATGCCCACTATACGCCCTCGCTCAAAGTCCGTCAACTGCACATACGGTTCACGTCCACGCTGTCGCGGCATGATACCAGTGTTAAAGACTGCGATGGAGCTCCGTATGCCACGGCAAATTGGCTGACACTGACGGCTGCGGTGCACAAATGCTGAGCAGCTAGCGCCATTTGACGGCCAACACCGCGGTTCCTGGTGTGTCCGCTGTGCCGAGCGTGTGATCATTGCTTGTACAGCCCTCTCGCAGTGTCCGGAGCAAGTATGGTGGGTCTGACACACCGGTGTCAATGTGTTCTTTTTTCCATTTCCAGGAGTGTATATCGATTGTCATTTTTAAATGCATTTGACTATTTGTATATGAGCCTCTGTATTGTCGTCTTGTTGTTTGACGCTAGGACGCTAGGAAATAGAGTACCAAGTGTAGCAATCGGGACGTTTCGGCCGTATTCTGCTGTCCGAGTTCAGTAGAGGGGCAACAACCACAGAAGCTGGCAGAAACATTTGCGCCGTGTATGAGGGTAGCGCCATTGGATACAGCATGGCAATAAAATAGATTTCTTATTTTAAGGAGGATCACGTTGACGTTAGTGACTCTCCATAGCCGCGCGGGTTTAGCCGAGCGGTATAAGGCGCTGCAGTCATGGACCATGCAGCTGTTCCCCGTGGAGGTTCGAATCCTCCCTCGGGCATGGGTGTATGTGTTTGTCCTTAGGTTAATTTAGGTTAAGTAGTGTCTAAGTTTAGTGACTGATGACCTTAGCACTTAAGTTCCATAAGATTTCAGACACATTTGAACACTTGACTCTCCAAATACAGGAAGACCTTCGGGGTTTGATGAAGATCGTTTAAACGCATTAATCCAGAGTGATCCACGTCAGTGTACTCCAGGAGTGCCAAATGTGATTAACTGTGATCAGTCCACTATCATGCTAAATTTGCAACGAACATGGAACGTTCAATATTTGGATGTATGGGTACCGCATGCTGTAAGCCAAAATCACAAAAATCTGCTGGTAGCCATACGTGAATCTCTGCTTGCTCGTCATCAATTGATTCGTGAACAACACAGATCATTTCTATCCCGTACCGTTATAGGTGACAAGAAATGGCGTCTTTATGCTGACTTACGAAAATAAAAGAATGGATGACCCCAAATAAATTAGTAAATCCCCATACAAAGACCTGCGCTCGTTCACATAAGGTAATGCTATGCTTCTAGTGGAATTGGTGTACGACCAATTGCGTCACTGAGGTGTAACCGTCACTGGCGTTTATAGTAACAGCTGAAACGTCTTGCAGATGCATACTAAAAACAACGACCAAGAAGACTGCGTGAAGGGAGCTACTCCACGGCAACGCCAGCCCACATTCTGCTAGACTGCCAAAAACACTATACTGGAATTGGGTTGTGAAGTCATTCCGTACCCATCTTATTCATCTGATATAACGCCCTAAGTTTTTCACATTTTCCCCTCTCTGTCGAACAACCTTCAAGAAATGAGAATTAAATCGAGACCATAAGCTGTTTACAGGCGTTGATATACATCAACAGAGACAGTTGAAAAGATGTGCCCCGACCGGGATCTCCTGTTTACATAGCACACGCTGTATCCACCTGAACCACCGAGGGCACAGAGGATAGTGCGACTGCAGGGATTTATCCCTTACACGCTCCCCGTGAGACCTTCATTCCCAACTTAATGTCCACACACTACATTCGTAGTGCCCCTAAACTCATTACTCGCAGCATACAAACTTACCGAGTCCCGTAAGAGTTCGGGTAATGCGTGTGCATCCAGCACAGAAGAAGGTCTACATCTACATCTTAATACATACTCCGCAATCCATACGGTGCGTGGCGGAGGGTACCTCGTACCACAACTAGCATCTTCTCCCCCTGTTCCACTCCCAAACAGAACGAGAGCAAAATGACTGCCTATATGCCTCTGTACGATCCCTAATCTCCCTTATCTTTTATTTGTGATCTTTCCACGAAATGTAAGTTGACGACAGTAAAATGGTACTGCAGTCAGCCGTAAATGCTGGTTCTCTAAATTTCCTCAGTAGCGATTCACGAAAAGAAGGCCTCCTTTCCACTAGAGACTCCCACCCGAGTTCCTGAAGCATTTCCGTAACACTCGCGTCATGATCAAACCTGCCAGTAACAAATCTAGCAGCCCGCCTCTGAATCGCTTCTACGTCCTCTTTCAATCCGACCTGATAGAGATCGCAAACGCTGGAGCAATACTCAAGAATATGTCGTATTAGTGTTTTATAAGAGGTCTCCTTTACAGATGAACCACATCTTCCCAAAATTCTACCAAGAAACCGAAGAGCCGGCCAGTGTGGCCGAGCGGTTCTAGGCGCTCCAGTCTGGAACCGCGCGACCACTACGGTCGCAGGTTCGAATCCTGCCTCGGGCATGGGTGTGTGTGATGTCCTTAGATTAGTCAGGGTTCAGTAGTTCTGAGTTCTAGGGGAGTGATGATCTCAGATGTTAAGTCCCATAGTGCTCAGAGCCATTTGAACCACTTTTTTTTATACCGAAGACGACTATCCGCCTTACCCACAACTGCTATTACATGCTTGTCCCACTTCATATCACTCTGCAATGTTACGCCCAAATACTTAATCGACGTGACTGTGTCAAGCGCTACACTACTAATGGAGTATTCAGACATTACAGGATTCTTTTCTGCATTAATTTACATTTATCTATATTTAGAGTTAGTTGCCTGTGGTGTGCGCAATGTAAGACCTTCGGTACACACACCATCAGATAATTTGACTTGTCGCTCTATGCGAGTGTCAGCAATATGTCTCGTGGTCTTATCGTGGCGTGTTTATCTTCTGCCGTTAGGTCAGACGATGGAAATGCCACTTGCACGCTGAGAGTAGCAGATTGACAGTGACCAACTTTAAACAGAACTTGATTAATTTTTACATGCATTTATTAAAATAATAAAAATCATAATACTTACTTAACTTGATTCTGGATGCTGTTTACAATTGACGATCTGAAGTTCCTTTGGTCTTGGTACGCTAATCTTATTCTCACATATCTCTGATACTTGACAAAGTGTCTATACATTTCTCTTTATGGCTATGTACAGGAATATGATAATCGTATTAGGCGCAGACTGAAACTTGACAATAGACTGGTACAAATTAATGCAGACTGACTAATCGGAGGTCTGTACACTCGTTATAATACCTCGAGCGTTCAGGTATCACTGCGCGAGTGCGATCCGCGAGGAGAAAAGGTTCTACGTTAGCAGCAAACTCATTGGCTTCGTTACATATTAAAACGCGAATCGGCGGAAGCAGAATTTGGTTCCTCTCTAAGACAGCGACATCTCGTAGTGCGGAGACGGACGACCGCTGCGCCTGTGCTGTTGTGCTAAGTGGGGCGCGCTCTAGTGGGAAAGTTGTGTACGCGCTGACTACGCACAAGTATGTACACAACACTGCTGTTCTGTACACCAATCACAAATCCTGTCCAAGTCAGTGGCCGGTTAGCCTTAACTATATGAAGATGGTATCTGCTCTTTCGGGCATATCCGAAAGAACAGATACCATCTTCATGTAGCTTCAAGAAACTTCCTTTCTAAATTAAAATGCACTCCGGACATGACTCGACGAGTTTTTCGCCTTATAACCACATGATTTCTACAGTCGTGGAACCGAAAAGCTACCCCAGCGTTATCAAATATAGTAAACAATAATGCATTACCGATAACTGAAGACTTTGATATGTCTGCTGTGTTTATCACACTTATGGAAAAAAGCCACCAATCTATGCTCCAACCTTTTATGTTCGTTTCCATGATAGGGCTCTCACGTACGTTTAGCTACTGGTACAATAAGATGGTGAAATTGGTAAATATCGGAAAAGCTGAAAATAATAATGTAGCTGATTTCGTTACAAAAACGTGCTGCATGAGTCGAGACTACAAGCCTTCCCTGTGCTGAACCTGTGAAGCGGTGCTGAGAAGTGTCGCGCTACCTAACTATTCCAGACAGTGTAGGGGGTTGGGCGCGGTGAGACAGCGGACATGTAGCGGGGGCTGATCCAGGTGTCGAACCGGAGAGCTCGCAGCACCGGCTCATCGGGCGGGGCACGGAGCGCGGTGCGCGGCAGTGAGGGGCTTTGCGGTCGGCGCTGCGAGCCATACACGCTTTCCGCATCCGGAGCAGCCGCCAGGAGGAGGCGAGCGGGGGCGGCGGGGGCGGCGAGGCGGGGGCTGCCGCCTCCAAGGCAGCCCCGGCGCCGGTAATTTGTCGGCAGGGCAGGCGCCTGAATTATTCAGCCGCTCTTGACCCTCGCTTAGGGTCCCGCGATTACTGCCCGCTGTGGGCTTATGCCAGCCGGGCGGGTCGAGGATCTACCTGCCGTCCAAACTCGCCGCTGCTAGCGGGTACTTTCCCTGCCGCTCGGAGCGCTTTAACGTCCTGTCGACATCTGTAGGTATATCTCACATACGAACATGGTCGGACCCTGAAATTTATCCAAGATAAGACACTGATGTTACCGTATTCATACAACTGGATTACAAAGTGTGAGAACGGGTAATGCTGTGAGAACGTCATTTGACAGTAAGATCATAAAGCTTCATAAAACCTGAGGTGACAAAAATCGTGAGCTACCTCCTAATATAGTGTCGGATCGCCTTTTGCCCGGCGTAGAGCAGAAACAGGGTGTGGGCATGTGTTCAACAAGTCGTTGGAAGTGCACTGCAGAGATATGCTACTCGTAGAGCTGTTCATAACTGCGAAAGTGTTGCCGATGTAGGATTTTGTGCAAGCACTGACATCTCCATTATGACCCATAAATTTTCGATGGGTCGGCCGCTGTGGCCGAGCGGTTCTAGGCGCTTCAGTCTGGAACCGCGTGGCCGCCACGGTTGCAGGTTCGAATCCTGCCTCTGACATGGATGTGTGTCATGTCCTTAGGTTAGTTAGGTTTAAGTAGTTCTGAGATCTAGGGGACTGATTACCTTACATGTTAAGTCCCATAGTGCTAGAACCATTTGAATTCGAATGTTCGATGGGATTCTTGCCGCGCGATCTAGGTGGCGAAATCATTCGCTCGAACTGTTCAGAATGTTCTCCAGACCATTATGGGATTCTTGTGGGGCGATCTACGTGGCGAAATCATCCGCTCGAATTGTTCAGAATGTTCTCCAAACCATTTGCGAACAATTATGGCCTGGGCACTTAGCCCATTGTCATCCATAAAAATTCCACAGTTGTTTGGGAACGTGAAATCCATGAATGTCTGCAAATGTCTCTGTGGGTTCCTGCCCACACGTCTCTTATAGGGTCCCTAAAGGATGCTGCCTTCTCTGATAGCTATACAACAATTCCAGCAAATCACATTAATAGTTTTTATTACAATAAAGAAGATTGACAACACTTAACTTTGGATTTATAATGAATTGTCGCAAGCGAAGGGTGACATGCAAGCAGTCTGTGTCCTTTGCTCTCTATAATGTTTATGCAAGTTAGTCACACAGTTTGAGGATCACTAATAACGGCTACCGTAGGGCTGTCTTCAAAGGCGTGGTTTCCAGCAGTGTCCGTCTTCTACTATCCGATACTAACGTTTTGTGGAGGTTGGCAGGAGCGGCGCTTATATTTGCTTCCTGTAGATGCCGCTCCTGTCATGGTGCAGTCCTAGTCAGTGGGCTATGTAACGCGCTGACTGGCGGTACTCAAGGTCGAACTCACGCCGACGGCGTATCGTACTGTACCAACGTCGCTATACCGCTGCAGTATGGCTTCCAGCCACACAAAATTACTTGAGCGAACCAATCGATCACTACAGCATGAATTTGGTACGGTTTTAAATTTACAGTTGATGTTATGAAAGTGGATCGCTATTAGTTTTCAGAAGATTCCAATCGCAGCGGAGCCCCTGGCAAATACTCGAAGTCTAACTCGTACCATAGTTGCACTCTTAAAAGACATATTCAGGACAGATCAGCCCTCGGATAATCAACACCGCAGCAATCACAACCACTGACGAGACGGCAGACTCGAATGTCGAATAATAGTAAACAGCAGCTTTGTTACACACAGTGTCGTAATCGTGCAGTGATACTATTACACCACGAATAGATATTCTAAAACAATCCATTGACACTGACAAACAATGTCGAGCAGCAATTACGAGACAGGGAGATTTAGATAACAACTCCCGTGATGCTACTATCGGACAAAACAAAAAAAACCAAGCTACTGTAAATACAACCCCTGTTTATATTATGTAAAGCTAAATGTTACCTCTAGCCGGCAACTGTTCTCACACACCACAGAATTCCCACAACGCACACAGTATCTCTGGAAAAGTCTCGCAATCTTTTAATTACTTACAATATTTATATCCAATATATGGTCTTGTTACGACCAGTTCACTTTAAGTTGCTATCACCGATGTCTATAAGGATTAAGATAATTGATGCTACCCTTAAATCGCTTTCTGTTTAGTCCAGAGTTGCTTCGTAAATAATACGACGTAACGTATTACACAGATTTACCAATCTTTGTTATTAGTATAATCGTTATCTTTTCCATGATAACTTTCTACAACTTCAATTTTAATTGAAGTTACTCAGGGCACTCTTTGCGTAAATGAAATCGGTTTAACTGTTTAGCATATCTATCCTCAGAATATTTAGCGTGGATCAACTCAATTAATGAACTTTTTGATCACGCAAAACTTACGGATACCATCGTAAAATTGTGCCATGCAAAGCGTTATTAATATCTCTTAAACTAAACCTTTGCTTTTCTCACAAAATATAGCTTTTCACAGCAGCTAATAATTGAACACGCGTAAATGTTTCTTTTAACCCAAGAAAACTGGTATTTATTGGGTCTAGGTATCTCAACAGAATTTAATCACGTAAGTGAGCGAGTGCCAGAAAAGACTCACACACCTCACAAAAACAGAAATTCAATTTAAAAAAATCTTTGGCGCCACCGCCTCTTTAACACTAACCTTAAGTAACAATTTAACACGATTCTGAGACTCTTCAGGCGTTAGCAAAACGCGACCCGCTAAGTTCCCTAAATTGAAATAGGCCACTCGTCACTTTGACTAACAAAGTTTTCGTTTAGTTGCGTGTTGCTTGTAAATGATTCCTTTTATTCTCGTCGCTTATCAACTCAACTACTGATGCGATCTGTCATATTACAGTGAAACAGTTCGAATATACGTATACGAGCCAGTTCTAAGTCCGCTGTATGATCGTGGTATTTAAACAACAACAACAAAATGTGTTCGAGGTTTTCCCTTCTAGACGCACACCAATCACTACGAAACCACTCCAACAAAATAACTAACAACCCAATTACGTCTGGGCGAGCAGCAACCACTAATCGTACAACACGGACAGGATATCGGTTCCAACGATTCTCAAAAACTCATCAACTGCAAATCTCCTTCCTTCTGACACGGCTCACGCTGTATCTATCACAGCAAACTATCACAGCTCCAAGACCACTTATGACAATTAATTAATTATTCATTGATTCTGTCGGTTCTCTACGAGAGCGGCAGGCTGCTGCACGTCGTTCAGACAGCATCTCTGGACCCAGCGATGGCGAATTTTTGCATCGCTGAAGTCGCGCGCGCTCACCACCTGTTTTTTTCGTCGACACTCTCGGATCGTCTATAACATGTTTTGTCGTACACTTATGTTTATAGTAACCACCAGGTGTTATCAGCCATTTATCGGGTCGGATACTCATCAACTGTAATGGCGAACTGAACCCGTGTGTTATGACACAGCACAGCTATTGGCCGACGTCGTCTCATAACCTCCTCTGCTCCTGCGTTCATCTACGTGTTACGCCGGAATAGTCTCCAAGTAGCCGAACATAACAGAGAACCCAGTCCACTCCGTGTAAACACGGCTGACATCTCTATAGAGCCACCACCAGCTTCTACAGTGCCTTATTGACTAACTGGGACAACGGTTTCTGAAGGTCTGTACCACGCACGAACTCTGCCACCAGCTCTTACCAACTGAAATCGGAACGCATCTGACCAGGCCACAGTTTTTCAGTCGTCTATGGTCCAAATAATATGATTACGAGCCCGGAAGAGACGCTGCAGACATTGTCGTGCTGTTTGGTACTGTTAGCGAAGGCATCGCGTCGGTCATCTGCTGCCACAGCCGTTAACGTCAGATTTTGGTGCACAGTCCTTACGAATGCGCTCATCGTTCCTCTCACATTGATGATATCTGTGGTTATTTCGCGCAGTGTTGCTGATCTGTTAGCGCTGACAACTCCATGCACACGCTGCTGCTCTCGGCGGTTAAATGAAGCCCGTCCGCTACTGCGCCGTCCGTGATGAGGGGTAGTGCCTCAGATTTGGTATTCTCGGCACACTCTTGACATTGTAGGTCTCAGGATATTGAATTTCCCGACGATTTCCTATACGGAATGGCCCTTGAGTCTAGTTCCGACTTCTATGCACATCGTGCGGCCAGGATCACACCGGAAACCTCTTCACTTGTATCACGTGAAAAAAGATGACAGCTCAGCCAATGTGCTGTCCTTTACATCTTGTTTAAGCGATGCGACCGTCATTTGTACATGTGCATATCCCGATGCCATGAGTTTTGTCATCTCAGTGTATCTTTAGCTTCACTCTCTATTTTAAGATGGGATACTTTGGTACCTAACCGGTAAGCATATTGTTGCTGTTGTGGTATTCAGTAAGGATACATCTTGCAATAGTCCACTGTAGTGTAACCGGTAAGTTCCTTTTCATGTTTGAAAAACAACTGTAACGAACATCCATTTGAACCTGTTTACTGCTTATGAGCATTGTTGTTCTCCTACAATTTTCACCCACCACACTTCCCACAATTACCAAATGAATGATTCATGGTTGTTAGATCTACCCATGTAATCTTGAGTATTTTTCTGTACCACCACTTTTCGAGAGCCTCAGTACTCGTCTTCGCTCAACTGCTCTCAGTTGAAGTTTCACTTCCGTACAAGGGAATGCCCCAATCAGATAGCTTCAGAACGTTCTTCAACCATTTCAGTTTATATTCGATGAAGAGATTTATTTTTTTTACAATCGCTTTTCTTGTTATTACCAATATTCACTTTATGTCCTAATTACTTCGGCCATAATAAGCTATTTTACTGCCGAAACATCCAAAATTTTATATTCTAGTTCCCTCACGATCACCTTGTGTAACAATTCTACATTCTGTTTTAATTATTTCACTTCTGTTGTTCATTTTACAGCACCTTTTTAAGACGCTATCAATTGTTTTCAACTGGCCTTACAAGTCCTTTTCCGCCTCTGACAGAATTACAGTGTCATGGGAACCCACAAACACTATAATGTCTTCTCCTAGAAATTTGTTCCTTTTTCCTAATCTTTCTTTGGCTTTCTTTACTGTTTGCTCACTGAAGTAGTTAATAATTTCAGTCACCACTCTTACGAGTGTTTTAATTAGGCCAGCCACGAATGCGTCTCTTACGACAACCTCTTCATTTCGCAGTAATATTTCCGTGCTATATCTTCAATTATTTGTTGGATGTATTCAAACATCTGTCTTCCATTACAGTTTTTTTCCTGTACGCATCCCTCTTCTATTAAGGAAGTTATTCCCCGATTTCTTCATACATGTTCTATAATCTTATCCCTATATCTTGGCAGTTTCCATATATTCCTCCCTTCGACGTTTCTACGGAGAACCTCTTCATTTCTTACCTTATCGGTCCAACTGAATTTCAGTCTCCTTCTATACCAAAAATCTCAAATGACTCATTTCTCTTCTCTTTCGATGTTCTCAGACAACGCTATGCTTAAAAAGTGCATTCTCAGAAATTTCTTCATCTGTTTTTTATACTATTAGACTTTGTTTAGCCAGGAATTCTCTTTCTGCCTCTGCTAGTCTGCTTTTTCTTTGTGTTTGCCTGGTCTGTCATGTATGCATGACTGAAGTCATTCAGAATAACATAGACTCTGCAGATTCGTTAACGCATTTACCCCACTGTGAGACAATACGGCCAATGCTCCATTTCTGGAGTGCTCAGGAAACATTTCGTGGCTGTCGGCTTGCTTCAGACGAAGAGGAGCATTCTGGGCATTCTCAGGGCTCCGTAGGCAACCACAAACCGTTTCTCACGAAGAAATTGACAGTCTAGTCTCGCAGTAGCGTACCTGCATTAACAGTTATGACGATTACTTTTGAAGTAATAAACAGTTTATTTGCCTTTTTTCCCGTTTCTTCCTTTACATTTGAGTGCCCCTCATACACTGACAGAAAATTCAAACGCATCTCATTATTCCTCAGCATTTTACTTTCCCACTTTTTCACAATTTGTCTGTCAGACGACTCTCTTAAACTTCTCTCTCCCCTTCATTATTACTAAATTGTGATCATAGAATACAGGGCAGTGCCGTAACAATTTTACAGCCTTTCAGGGATGTTGGAAAAGGGTAAATGTATCAAGCTGACACAAATGGAAAAGACCAAGTGGAAAGTTACAAGCGAAAATCGTTCTGATGCCTCCCACAATGGAATGCATGTAACAGTACTGTCGTTGCTCATACTATAGGGTAGACAAGTTTTGAGGTGGTAGTATCGACCAAAACAAGAAAGCCATGTTAGAATAGACTGTAAAATGGGCACCTCAAGAGTTATGGGTGCTGTTTCAGTAGAAAAGATTGGAAGTTTGTTGTATGTTTTAACTCGTGTTTCTAAGTATCTTGTTGGTATCTAAAAAATGTGTAAGACGTATTTTGATATCAAAGTATGTAAATCCCCGTGCAAGGAATACAGAACCAAGTGGAAATATAATTTTGAACGGAAATATGTAGATCTCATGCTACATAATGCGAAAGCCAGACTAGCCAGCAAATCAAAAAATTCGTCTGTGAGAAAGTAATCCCTCTTCAATGAAATTTACATATGCTGTCTGACTGCATAACAGGTGACTCAGATTAAAATGTTGGCTCCGAATATAGCTAATCTTTATTTTTTGTCCTGAAAACAATCACTGTACTATAACTGTTATTGAAAGTACACAGCAAATGATCATAAAAATTAAAACATCTGACTGATAACTGATCGAAAATTCACGAGGTAGCGTTCTACTGAAATCTTTTTCTGGTATTATGCCTTTGAATTGATTTGATGTTATTTTCAACAAAGTATACTCTGACAATCACTGTGCTTTACAGTGGACAAGAACATTGATGGTAATTAAATTTCTTTGCCTACTTGTGTACATGAATGCTCATCTGTTCTGCAGCTTGTTGCTATTACAAATAATGAATTGGCAGTCAAAATTCAAAGGTTGATAATGCACTAGGTTTACAGCACACAGTTGTTCATGGATCAATTATATATACTTACTATAATGGTACACATTAGAATAACCTCAAGATGATATTGATGCTATTCAAAATCTGTAAGGTAGTAAAATAGCAACACAATCGACTGTACCAAAATCTGCACCAACTGCATGAACAATTTGTTTAAAATATCAGTCAAAGTACTAGTTGAAATTAATAGATATGATCACTTTTTAACTGTCAATGGATTTTTATATTTACTTTATCTGAAGTAGGTACAGATAGATACTGATATGAACTCACAATTAATATTCAGTTGGGTAAAATTTTTACCACAAGATTAACAAAATGTTGATAGAATATATCAAAGACTAAGTGCTGCAGTTTTAATATGTGTTGACAATATGAAACAAAAGACAAATTTACAAGCATTACCATTAATTTCAGGATATCATAGTTAATATCTAAAACAGGATTATGTAAAAGCTTTTTATTACCGATGTTGTCAACACTTATTCAAGTAGAACATTTTTATTCTGTAGTGAACTTTCCCATGTTAGATTACATGATTGTAATTTTACCTATAAATCATGAGGATTTAAAACTAGAGAATTTCCAGGGTTACCTACCACAATGAATTCTCCATTCAGATACATTAATGGATTGTTGTATTTTTTCAGGACTGATGCATTTTGTGACCATAATGAATTTACAAAAAAGTGGTAAGAGCTGGTATAGTTGATTTATCTTTATTTATTATTACATGTACAACATTAATGATAGAGGTAATAAATATATTGAAAGACACATTAGAAAAATTAGAAAATTTTACTTTTTCACAAAGCTGATAACTTTTTCTATATAAATGGAAGCAATAGAAACCAAATTATGTAAATATAGTAACTCTTAGAAGTCAGTTGATAATATTAATTCAGAGAAGTACACAAAAGATGGTTATAGAATGATATGTTGTCAATGTGTAAATGAATATCATGTAAAAGTGACAATGAAAAATTATTTCCTTTTGCATGTGGAAGAAATATTACTAAATACGAGTCCTATTAAGAAAGTAAGGTCCTTTTGGTCGCCAAATAGAAATCACTGTGCAAATAAAATGTGTTTTATAGAAGGCAGCCACCTGTGATTTCTCCTAATTCTCTATGCTGGTCTAAGCTCATTGTCTGTGCCAGAACATTGTCTTCATAGCCAGCGATTCATGTTAAAGAGATGAGACTCAGGAGAGTCAATTGTGGACAGTATTGTGCATGATCAAATACTTCTCGCTGATAATGATGTAGGAGCATCTTCACTGCCCCTGGATAGTGCAGCTGAGAACCGTCATGCAGAAGGAAACACATGACACCTATGTTATGTGGGTTGCATAAGATGAAATCTAACACCAAGCCCTCATACTTGGAGTGAGAAACTATTGTTCTAAACATCTTAACTGCTTACTGTGTGCTCAGAACTGAAATGAGTGACTTGATGCATTCGACAGGCATACAAGAAGAAACGCCCAATACATATGTGCAAAGCTGCTTTAGATTTTCACTGTGGTTTCCATTTCACACCGCATCAGACCCTACTTTCTGAACAGCCCTCATGTTATTATGAAACTTATTTACAACGAATTCCTAGTGAAGAACATTCCAAAATATTATTATCGTTAAATAACGAAGAAGAAACAACTGATTCATCATCAAAAAACGTAATGATTGTCAAGATATTACAGATTTAAATTGTTTTTTCTAAAATCCTTCATATAAAGATAATCATGATGGCCAATGTAAAAAATTAATATCAGAATGTATGAAAAATAAGAAAGGAAAATCATCCTTCAGTTAATTTGTGAATAGATTTAAATAACAGTTCTTTTTAGTGAATTTTTGAAATCTTGTGTTTTTACAAATCTATAAAATTTTTATTGTTAATATATGCAGCGATTTACAGTCATCCAGTTTGGTGATTGTTGGAAAAGAACTAATTTAAATGGTTATAGTAAATTAAATAAATCTGATCCAATAAGAGTTATTAACAGGCATCAACTACCACATGGTGGAAGGCTTTGGAAACAATTACTTTCTCTTGAAATTAAAAAGATGATGAAATTTTCAGAACTAATGAAGACCAACCAGTGAAAAAATATTTCCATTTTCTACTAACATGTTTTAGAAACAAGAAGCAGAAAATCAATTAATAATTATCTACTACTTAAAGCATTTGCTGAAAGATTACAAACTATAAATTTTTAAAATAATGTAAACTCAATTGAACGTAATCTTTTCTTGACTGTGGCAAAATGCTAAATTATGAAAATTGTAAAAAATAATCTAAAACTACATCATGGATTGTAAGTAACTTTTAAACTTCTTTGTAAACAGCAAATAGGGACTATTGAAGATATAAGGGAATTTAAATTCCAGACAGAGAAATATCAGATCACAAATGAAGTTTTAATAATAATGGGAAATTTTCAATCACAAGGATGAGGACTGCTACTAAGACTTAACAGATATGTTCCATTGAGAGGATCATCTTACAGTGAATTACCAGATAAAATAAAATCTGCATTATATCCTCTAGTTAAAAATGCAGAGAGAGTGTTGGCAATGATCATGAATAGAAACTTGACAATCTTGAATTTCCAGTAGCAGTTGATAATATACCACAAATTAAGAGTAAAATTATTTGTTTAATGAAATATATCATGTGTATCTATTAAAAATTAGGAAGTGTAAGAGAGGGAAATATGTAAATTTCCTTTATTTAAAGAATTAAAGTAATTTACACTATCGTTATATAAAAAAATAATCTAGATTTGTGGTGAGTTGAATTAATAAACATAAAACAGTAAAATTTATTTGTGATATGCGTTTACTCCATTTCAATAGTAAAGAAACATTAGATATTCACACTTCAAACTATTTAGTTAACAAACCATTAAATGTGGAAATTCCAGAAAACATTTCCAATTCACATTTTAAAAATCATCAAAATACACAAAATTTCCATTTGTAATTTATGCTGATTTTGAAAGTTTACAGTTGAAGATGGACAACTGTCAACCAAATCCAGAAAATCCATACAAAATGAAATCACAAAAACTTGAATCAAGTGGATTCTGTTACTATATCAAGTATATTAATGGACATTATGAAGATCCCGCTGTATGCAGAGGAAAAAGTTTCCTAAAATTTATTGAGTGTATAGAAAAAAGGTTCAAGAAATTGGAATAATTTATTCTGAAATTGGAAAAAGAAGCTGTTAACACCTAAAGAACAATCGAAGTATGCTAGATCAAAACTTTGTACACTGTGAAAATGGCATTATTCGTAGAAAAATAAAAACGTTTCTCCTTCATGATCATTTGACTGAAATATTTATAAATCCATTATTCAACAAATATAATCTAAAACAGCATAGTTGAAACTTTGTACCTAGTTATTATCATAATTTATCAGGATATGATACAAATCTGCTTGTAAAAGAACTTAGTTATGACAAGAAAGAGAAAAAATTAATACCTAATAATGAATAATGAAATAAATTTTAATTTTGGTAAGAGAACAGAGTATTTTGAAACAAGATTTATTGGCACTTTCAAATTTATAGCCCTTTCAGCTGACAGACTTTCATCAAATTTGGAAAAGGGTCAAAAGAAAAATATTAAACAGTTTTTCTCAGAAGAATTATTCAAACTAGTGATCAAAAGGTATTTATCCATATTATTATATGGACTCCTGTAAAAAATTTTATGAGAGCAAAAGGAAGAATTTTGCAGTAAGCTGAATGACTGTGAAATGAGTGATAGAGATTATAAACAAGCAAAATTAGTTTGGGAAAAATTTATTATGAGAAACCTTGGTGAATACCAAATTCTATGTGATAAATGTGATGTTTGGTTTTTGGCTGACGTTTTTGAAAATTTAGATAAACTTGTGTAAAAGTGTATGATTTAGATCCAACTTAGTATTTTGCTGCACCTGGTTTATCTTGGAATGCAGTGTTAAAAGTGACTGAACAATGACTTGATTTATAACATTATTATTATTATGTTATGATTTTAATAGTTTAAAAACGAGTAAGAGGTGGTATTTTGTTTTGTTTTGTTTTGTAAATGATACATAAAAGCAAATAATAAATACATAAAAGATTTTGAGGGTAAAAAGATATCAAATTTTTAGCATATTTATATACAAACTATTTATATCGTTATGTTATGAGCAAATATTTACCATATGGTGGATTTGAACTGTATCAACCAAATAATTTTGATTGCACAGAAATAAGAGTAATTCCATTTTCTGCTAAAATTGGATACATTTTCGAAATGGATTTAGAATATCCAAAAAGAACAGAATGATTAATGAAAAGATTTATCACTTGCTCCTGAAAATAAAATAGTATCTGGAACTAAAGAATGTAATTACTGGCTTCTTTGAATGAGAAACAGAATTACGTAGTTCACTAAAGAAACCTTGAACAGTATATGTCTTTAGAAATGAAAACATTAAAAATACACAGAATTATAAAATTGAAACATTCAGATTGGTTAAGGAAATATATAGATTTCAATACAGAAATGAGAACTAAACCCAAAATTATTTTGAAAAGCAATTCTGTAAGTTAATGAATAATTTAGTTTCTGGTAAGATAGTGGAAAATGTAAGAAGCAGAGTGGGTTCAAAATTAGTGTCAAATGCAGGTAAGTGTGACAAACTTATTGTAATGTCAAACTTTAAGGGAAAAACTATAATTAATGAAAATCTTTTTGCTATTCATATAAATAAGACAAAAAGCACATTTAATAAACTCATCTATGTTGGTATGAGTATACTTGATTTATCTAAAGAACTGATTATGATTTTCACTATAGAATAATGACCCTGAAATCTGAAGAAAGTATACAGTTGTGTTATCAAGATATGAACAGCTATATTTACAATTTAAAAACTGAAGATTTTTATTGAGAAATGAAAACGATGATTGATAAATTTGATATTAGTGATTATCTTCAAAGTTACATTTATAGTATTCCCCAAGTAAACAAGAAAGTCTTAGGAAAAGTGAAAGACAAATGCAATAGAAAAGTAATGGTTATTTTTTGTGGTTCAAGGGCATAAATGTTTGATTATAAATATGGTGATAAAATAGAGGAAAAAATCTAAAGATGTTAAGAAATGTAGCATTAAAAATACAAGAAGTTTAGAAGATTATAAAGACTCTTTGGTTAATAATACAGAAGAATTAATATGATTTGAAGTGAGAAATAAGAAACATACATAGTTTAAATACACAAGATAGTGTTGTGTCTATATGATGATAAAAGTTATGTTTTGGAATATAAAATAGATACATTAATATATAAACATTATACATTAAAAAACTATTAAAAATCTCTCTACATAAATGGAAACATGTGTGCAAAGTCTCAGCAATGTTAGTAATATTGATCTGTTTAAAGACGTTCATGACTTAAAAGTAAATGTTTTGTATAATATATGTTTAGAACTCAATAATGAATTTAAAATTATTTTACCTTATAGATATTTAAAAGTAGTTAGTAACTGGGTTCTTAAATTTTCTGAAGAAGAGAAAAATCAAATTGAGATATAAAGGAATGAAGAAACTTAAAAATAATGGTAACCAATTTCATGATTTGTAATGTATTCTGTGAATTTTTTTTAAAAAGAATTCATTTTTTCGTGTCAACGTTTGTAATCTTTAGATTGACAATACCAAGCAGCTAAGGCATTGTGGTTATTGTTTGAATAAAAAGAAAGCTGAAGATATTTGTAAAGATACATATCGACCAGACAGTTATTGTTGTGTTTGCCCAGAATGAATAAAGGAAACGGGTTCTGAAAATGCAGCATGTGTATGTGGTGGAACTATAGTCAATAAATCATCAACAAAACATTAAAAATCAGCAGTTCATATCAATCTTATGACTGTTCAAGAAGAAATAAGTAGGAAAATTTTGGTGAAACAACAGGGCATACAAAATAATATTTTTTCGCCATGAACCATAATTAATTTATTATTTTGTTATGTTTACCTTTTGTATGAAAAAAATTTGTTTTAAAAATAGTTAATTTCATAAAAAGTATTTATTACTTCTAATTTTCTAAGTAATTTACTATAAAATACACATTTTTAAATGAAAGTAAATGAGTAAGATAGGCATGTTTCGACGAGAGTAGCTAGACTGAAAAGGTTGTGGATAAGTTTTCCCTAGATAGCGAGCGTTTTGGTTCTCTTGGGAAAAGTGAGCCAGGACCTGATGAATCTATCTACCCTTGTTTTCTGACGAGGTTACACCAATGCACCACCTACAGCTCAGAGAATTAGAGGGTGGCAAAAGCAGTTTGGAGATAACTATTTTTAGATGTAGTTTTGCCTGTAGTCCATAGAAGCCCACTCAATTTGTCAGCTGAAACATCGCCATTCATAATGTGTCACGAAGATGTTCTCTACATTGATGTTTATGTTCAAAACCAGACAGCATTCACATGATACCTGCTCTTCATGACTGTGATAACACACGTACAGACAGTGTTTTGTGGATTCATTGTACATGAGGATGACAGACAGCAATTCCATTTCAAATTTAATTTGTAGTGCTTACACTTGGGGAACATAACAGGCCTTACCACAGTCGAGTATGAGAGAGATTCGCGAGAGATTTCTTTGTTTGCGCCTTTTCTCGAAAAAAGATTTATGACCTTTAGTTTTAAAGGTACCACATGTAGGATATGTTGGAAATGTGAGTTTCCCATGATGGGACGAACATGCCGGAGATTTCTTTTTTCAACAGGATGGAACATTACCACACTGGCAACTGTATTTAAATGCAGTTCTCAACAGTGAGCAGACTCACTGAATTATCATCCCTATGAGGAGTATGGATATCACTTTCAACCATTGGGCTGTCCACTCAATTGAGCTCATGGTATGTGATATATCTCTTATTGTTGTCATTACTGTTATTTTCATCTTCTGAATTTTAAGGCTTTGGCAGTATGTCTGTTATAACTTCAAGTAATTAAGTCCATCTCTTTCTTGGTTGTTCAACACCTTTTCTTACTGTTGGCTTGTACTCGTTACAATGGTTGGAATTCTGTCTTCTTCCGTCTGTTGGAAGTGTTGTTTCCATTCTTTCCTTAGTTTTTCAATATTCTCATTTGAATTTTAACGTCCCAATTCCTTTCAGATGACATTTTTCTTTCTGGTCTCTCGTTCAGCATCCTTTCACAGTTCAAAAAATCTCGTTTCTACTGACTGTATGTTATTTTTATCTCTCGTCCTCTCAATCCAGGATCTACTGTCACAAAGTAGCCAAAAGCACTGCCATTGCTTTATACAGCTTCAATTTTGTAGCTTTACTAACTTTATTGTTTTGGTTGTATGTACAATCCCCCATATCTTTTGAAACTGGTTGCTTTTATTTTCCATCTTTCTGTCTAGCCCAAAGTTATGTCACTGGCTAAATAACTGACAGTGGAGACTTATTAAAGTACCTCGTTTTCGATAGTACGAGGTGCATTCAAGTTCTAAGGCCTCCGATGTTTTTTCTAATTAACTACTCACCCGAATTCGATGAAACTGGCGTTGCTTCTCGACGTAATCGCCCTGCAGACGTACACATTTTTCACAACGCTCACGCCATGATTCCATCGCAGCGGCGGAAGCTTCTCTAGGAGTCTGTTTTGACCACTGGAAAATCGCTGAGGCAATAGCAGCACGGCTGGTGAATGTGCAGACACGGAGAGTGTCTTTCATTTTTGGAAAAAGCCAAAAGTCACTAGGAGCCAGGTCACGTGAGTAGGGAGCATGAGGAATCACTTCAAAGTTGTTATCACGAAGAAACTGTTGCGTAACGTTAGCTCGATGTGCGGGTGCGTTGTCTTGGTGAAACAGCACGCGCGCAGCCCTTCCCAGACGTTTTTGTTGCTGTGCAGGACGGAATTTGTTCTTCAAAACATTTTCGTAGGATGCACCTGTTACCGTAGTGCCTTTTGGAACGCAATGGGTAAGGATTACGCCCTCGCTGTTCCAGAACATCGACACCATCATTTTTTCAGCACTGGCGGTTACCCGAAATTTTTTTGGTGTCGGTTAGTCTGTGTGCTTCCATTGAGCTGACTGGTGCTTTGTTTCTGGACTGAAAAATGGCATCCACATCTCATCCATTGTGACAACCGACGAAAAGAAAGTCCCATTCATGCTGTCGTTGCGTGTCAACATTGTTTGGCAACATGCCACACGGGCAGCCATGTGGTTGTCCGTCAGCATTCGTGGCACCCACCTGGATGACACTTTTCGCATTTTCAGTTCGTCATGCAGGATTGTGTGCACAGAACCCACAGAAATGCCAACTCTGGAGGCGATCTGTTCAACAGTCATTTGGCGATCCCCCAAAACAATTCTGTGCACTTTCTCGATCATGTCGTCAGACTGGCTTGTGCGAGCCCGAGGTTGTTTTGGTTTGTTGCCACACAATGTTCTGCTACATTAAACTCCATCAACACATGTCTCCTTCAACTGTCGATGAATTTCAATTGGTTTCACACCACGCAAATTCAGAAAGCGAATGATTGCACGCTGTTCAAGTAAGGAAAACGTCGCCATTTTAAGTATTTAAAACAGTTCTCATTCTCGCCGCTGGCGGTAAAATTCCATCTGTCGTACGGTGCTGTCATCTCTGGGACGTATTGACAATGAACGCAAACTCATTTTAAAACAATGCGCATGTTTCCATTTCTTTCCAATCCGGAGAAAAAAATCGGAGGCCTTAGAACTTGAATGCACCTCGTAATCTGAGAGCGAAATGAGAATTTTCGGTACTAGGCCATAATTTTCATTTAGAAGTAACTTCTTTAACATTGTAATGTTTTCTTCTCGACTCATTTACCTAATACATAGTGTTTGTTAGTCCATATCTGTAGTCTGTAATACGATTTCATCATAAGCATTAAACATAGCTTCGGTAGTTCTTCCCAGCTGTAACCTTCATGGACTTCTTTCTTCCAGTTTCTTAAGGGGTCTTCGCCACTGGTGTTAAAAATACTCGATGAAATTCTACATCTCTGTCTGACACCTTGATGTTTTAATGTCTTATTGTTTTTGAAATACTGTTCTGTATGATTATGTTGGTGCCTTCGTACATGCTTTTGATTATCAGAATAGAATGCATGGGGTGTCCTCGCTTGTGCATTATTGTCCATAGTGCATTACTGATTACCGAATCAAAGGTTTCTTCAAAGTAAAAGAAAGCCTCGTGTTTTCAAGCTGACTTCTCTTCACTTTTCTGAAACTCTCTTCATGCTAAAAATATTATCGTTGCATTAACCCACTTTGCTTTCCTCCCAATACGCATCTATTATTACTTTCAATAGACTCTTTATTATTTTGAGACGTTTTATAAACTGTATTTGGGCGAATTATACCCCTGTAACAGTCACATGCATTTCCTTTCCCCTTTCGAAAAAATATAAATTATTTCGGCGCTTTATAACTTTTACAGCATTCGCTGAATAAAAATGAACAGTTTTAGATCGCACACTATCCCTCCATATGTAATAAATTGCAGCATTTATTCCATCTGGGCCAGAACTTTATAATAATAACTATTATTATTATAATTATAATAATATAGTAATAATTATTGTTATTTTTTGTGTGGATTTGTGAAAGACTTCCTTTAATTGCCTACCCTTCCAACAACGTTGCGTGAAAAGCAACGCTGCATACCGACAGAAGTGAATGCAGCAATTTTAGGCATGCTCGTTGAAGTATGGGACGTTTTTATGTATCGTCTAGATGTTTGTCTTAAATCATGTGGAGAGTGCGCTGTCCGCCTGTGGAAGATAAAAGAAGGCTATGACGCTCAACACTACTGCAAGAAGTACACCAAGCTTCTGCGTGTATTCAAATAAAACATATACTCTTGTAAATTCGGATGTTTCTTTGGAAAACAAAGCCTTTCCAGTCTTATGCGGAACTCATAATTCGAAAGTTGCTATACTGATTAGTGGTACAAGTCCATTACCTCAATTTTTCTGTCTATAATGCTTCTGACGTTAATGGTCCTAACAAACAGAAAGGTTCATCTGTAGCAAGAAGCCATATGCTCGAATATTTCTGGTATCTCAACTGCAGATTTTTCAGCACTTATTTAACTTTAGGACTCTGTATCTCAGAATGAACAAATTGGACTTTTACCACTATTGAAATAAGCCCTTAATATATTCTTGTGATATCGGGGGAATCTTTTGGAAACGTGTAGTATTGTACTCTTAGTTTTCACTCAGTTCATATTGCGTGACATTGAACAGATCATCTTCGTTTCAAGAGTTAACATTATTTCAAGCCTAAACATCAGAAATTCAGAATAGATGCAGAAGATATTGAAACAAGCTTTCTCGTTCAATCTTAAACTGTGTCTGTGAGTTTCGTGATGAAACAAATCCTTCATGTACTGAAATTGCCATAAGGGTGAACCAGAACTCTACCGGCAAACTTCCAGAGGCTGTTGAGGGATACTTTCTGAGTATCTCTATATGAGGGAGCCACAATCTCCATCGGGCCGTTACAGAATAAATATGTATTTATGATCTATTCCGGTTGTATCGCAGTTATCTTCATTTCTGTCCAAATATCGTCACAACAATGAAAAAGACTGTACTATGCAGTCACCAAAACGTAAAATACATCCGATTTCTCGTAGAAGCCTATACAGCATGAACATTAATAAAACCGACAACTTCCGCTGAAACTGATTCCTGACTGGAAACAGAGCAATAAAGAACCTACGAACCTGTGTCCGGAAATGGACGGTGCGTGTGCAACGACAGTAAATTTTCCTGGAACACAGTACAGAGCTGCATCGCATCCACGTCACAACAGATGCTGAAATTGGTCTCCATGGGACTGCAGCAAATAGGGATAGTACCAGTTGCCATGAAGGACACACATAATCGAACTTTAGCTTAAACCTTGTTGGCGGACCATTTGCCTGTCCCTTGTATTATGCTTCGCCTCAATATCCTGTAAAATCCGGTACTCCAAATCTGGTGTGCGTCCAGTCCGCTGCCTCCCTACACGTTCGTCTACCTGAAATGACCCATCATCACTTAAGCGCCCAAAACGGGCCTGAAATGTTGGGTGGTGTGGTCTGTGCGAAGGATACTTGTTTTGGTATAGCCGTGCTACCTCTCCACCCTTTCCATCTGCTCGGCCGTACATAAATATCGTCTCAGCTTGTTCCCGAGATGATTACCGGACCACACTGCAACACTCAACACAGCCTGCAACATGCAAGAAGCACACGGCATGAGTTCAGAGAAACTATAAGGCGTCAGCGCTATATACGGTGGCCACGATGCATTTCCAGAACCGAGCAGTACTGAATGGAACATAGAGGGTTAAGAGTATATTGGGCATTATTGTTGTCAACAGCATCTTCCGTGAGTCAATGAAACAAGTTTGTTTCCCTACAAAATCACAATGCACACCAGTGTTATTTGGACACTTTTCACTATTTTTAGCGCAGTATAGATACAAAGAAAACAGGGTCAGGAAACCAAACGAAAGACAATAACTTTGTAACGAACCACCGTAGACCGTGGATCCATTATACCAAAATACTCGAAGGTATCACTGAAAAATCTCCGAGAGTTTGTAAGTGGTTAACCACCCTGCTGCTGCAAACGTAATCTCGATGTATTGCTCACTTGCTAGAACGACAATTCAGAGGCGCTGCCTGAGACGTAAAATACCCTTGCCCCTGTCAAAAGAGAGCTGCAATAGAGTTGCAGGTCAGAGTGATCTCTGCGGCAGTTGCCGTCACTCGCTGGAACAGTGTAGTTGTACTCTGTCGCTGGTACAGCGCAGTTTATAATTTTTCAGTTTATTTCCCACGGACAACTTCAGATTGATTTCACAGGGCCATGCCGTAGCCCTGCTTAAGTCAAAATTTATCAGTTTTTCACGAGTTAAGATTTATCAGTTTTTATACATCAGAATTTAATTGTCCAAATTTAATTTTTTTTTTATTTTTTTATATATATGGGAAGGTTAGAAGTCTGTCGGTGGAATTTTGGTCTTGAAGTAATTTTTTTAGAGAAACACAGTGCTGATAGTACGTAGTGACAGGTTTCTGGAGGAAAGGATAAAAAAGTGTTCTGCTTAACGCACACACGTGCTAATGAAGCACAACCCAAACAAGTGACGTTCATTACTTCTAACTTGTTAGTCACATGTTGGTGTTACAAGACAGTAGTTCGACGCTACGTCTGGTTAACGTTAGTTGATTGCACCAAAAACTGTTACGATTAAATCACGCTTTCCTTACTCATTTATTCAGCTGTCTTTGCTGCACGGAGGAAGAAAGCGTCAATGAAAAGAGACAGCTAACTCGGCGGGTGTGACAATCAAGTTGTCGCTGTGCTGGCGCGAAGAATTAGAGCTATAATCCTCGCACTTGGCCGGATAAAAAAAGGAAGACAGACGCTAGATTGGATTGGTTTAGATTGCGGCGGAAGCGAAGCGAGTCGGTGATAAGGTTAGCTCTACACGGCTCTCTCCGCCGCCTCGCTGATCGGGCGTTGGGGGTGATGGGGGGGGGGGGGGGGGGTGACGGGGGCGGGGTGGAGTTGGGAGGCCACCATGCCGCACAAATGATCCCCCGACGAGCGGCTCGTTAGTGGGGGATTAGTGACGGACGTGATGAGGATGACGAAGACGCGCCAGCGGTGGCGGCGGCGTCTGCGAGCAGAGCCCCGCCGCAGCGGCGCAAAGTGGTTCACAATAGATGCTGCTACCGAGACCTGCAGTTCGAGTACACGGGCGCGTAGGTAAGGGCTCACTAAGCCACGCGGCACATTGACTAATGAGGGACAGCGAACTGCTTTAAATCCCTAACAAATCTGTTCCTTCATAGAGGTTTGGTCTTACGCATTAGTTATACAGGGTGTTCCGAAACTATTCGTTCAAATTGATAAAGGAGGTAGAGAACATCAAAACAAACTGCTTAAAAAAGAATGCCTTGATATCAAAACTCCACATTCGTTATTGAAACAAACGAGAAATATGGAATGGATTGAAAAATACTCACAAAATCCTAAGGTTTTAGCTGTGCTACTACGAATGTTATAGGTGTGCACCAGCAGCTATCTAGACCGTACCTAAATTCGTCATAAACTGTACACGATGAATCTGCTTTTATAGAAGTTATGACTGCTGTAATTCTTCGCTTCTTCTGTGTCACGAGGTAAAAGGGAAATGAACACAGTTTCCTTCACATACCCTCATGAGAAAAAATCGCATGGGGTCATGCCTGGCGATCTTGGGAGAGCCAAGAATGCAGGCTGTGTGTCGGGATCACGTGCGCCCTATCCAGCGAAGAGGCACTCCCTCATTTAGAAAATTATGTACGTCATTGTGCCAGTCTCTGTAGTTTATAGACCAAAGAACGCTTCAACGCATACCATACAGTTGTATGAGGCATTGCAAGTTCTCTGCTTGGGCGGCGAATGTAGATTTTCGTAGACTCCACAATGTCATCAGAAGAGCGATGGCAACCTCGATTCTTACCTATGTGCAACCTTCCTGTCTCTTCAAATTGGTAATACCAACGACGAATGTTTTAGAGTGCAGGTTTTCAAAAATTTTCAAATGTGTGTGAAATCTTATGGGACTTGACTGCTAAGGTTATCAGTCCCTAAGCTTTCACACTACTTAACATAAATTATCCTAAGGTCAAACACACACACTCATGCCCGAGGGAGGGCTCGAACCTCCGCCGGGACCTGGGTGCAAGTGGATCAATGCCAAACCGCCTACGAAAATCGCTCTGAACCGAAATCGCTGACTGTCTCTTTGCAAACTGCAGCACCCTAGACCACACCCATTCAAAAAACATACATTTCTTTCCCGGTATGTCCAATCTTTCGTAATAATTACCGTCCAATATCAGATGATTCATTTTGAAACAGCCCCTATTCAGTTATGGCATAAATGGTCCCTGAAGGCACTTTCTGATGCTAGGGACAATTTACACAGCAGGTAGTTCAACGTGCTAAATACGGCAGTGGCAGTCACAGGAACTGTTCGAAAGCGCGACCATTGGCATGTATGTACGCAGTAAATCACCGGATCGTTGATTGCCGCATCCGTTCGAAGAGTCCCGTCACGTTTGCAATGGCACCAGCAGAGACGACAATTCCAGCAATGAGGTCTTCTTCTGATTCTACAACGGTTTCATAAACCAGCGGTTCCCTATGCCCCCAGGAAAAGAAACCCAGAAACGTGAGGTCAGGTGACTTTTGTGGTCAGGCCACAGGAGCACCACGAACGATCTATTGATTCCCGATGGAGGCCCTTCATCAACATCTAAATGGTTCCTCTGCACTTCACAATGGTTGCTCTGCCTGGCAGAGGGCTTATCGAACCACATCGCAGGAGAAAACTGGTGATTGATATTTTACGAAAAGATGCTGCCGCCACGAAAACTGCAGTTTTTTTTTTTCTGATTGCCAACACAATTCACATATTACGTCCGTAGCACTCTCTTCCCTATTTCGCGATAATACAAAATGAGCTGCCCTTCTTTGAACTTTGCCGATGTCCTCTGTCAATCGACCGAGCGAGGTGGCGCAGTGGTTAGCACACTGGACTCGCATTCGGGAGGACGACGGTTCAATCCCGTCTCCGGCCATCCTGATTTAGGTTTTCCGTGATTTCCCTAAATCGTTTCAGGCAAATGCCGGGATGGTTCCTTTGAAAGGGCACGACCGATTTCCTTCCCAATCCTTCCCTAACCCGAGCTTCTGCTCCGTCTCTAATGACCTCGTTGTCGACGGAACGTTAAACACTAACCACCACCACCACCTCTGTCAATCACATTTGATGTGGATCCCACACCGCACAGCAGCACTCCATAAGAGGGCGGACAGCCGTGGTGTACAGTCTCTCTAGCAGGCCAGCTGCCAATAAAGGGCAGTCTTTAGTTTGCATTGCCCGCAATATTGTCTAAGTGAACTTTCCAAAATAAGTTATTCGTAATTGTAATCCCAAAGAATTTAGTTGAATTTACAACCTTTAGATATGTTGTAATTTATCGTTATCTGAAATTTAGCGGATTCCTTTGATATTCTTGTGGATGATTTTAAAGTTTTCATTATTTAGAGTCAATTACACAGATTTCAAGTCTAAGTAACTTTGCAGTTGGTTTCGGTCATCTGATGACTTCATAAAGCGGTAAATGGTGGTATCATGTGCAAACTATCTAAGGGGGTTGCTTCGATTGTCTACCATATCATTTACGTAGGTCAGGAACAGAAATTGGCCTATGATAATTCCTTGGGGAACGCTAGGTATTTCTTCTGTTTTACTCTATGATCTTCCGTCAGTTACTACGAACTGTGAGCTTTCTGAGAGGAACTGACGAATCCAATCGCATAACCAAGGTGACACTTCACAGACACCCAGTTTCATTACAAGAGGCTTGTGAATAACGGTGTCAAAACTCTGCGAATCTAAAAATATGGAATCAACTTGACATCCCCTGTCGGTAGTAATCATTACCCCACGAGAATAAAGAGCTAGTTCTGACTCACAAGAAAGATATTTACTAAATCCTTGCTATTTGTTGATAGATCCTTTTCTTGGAGATAACTGATAATGTTCGAAAACAATATAAATTCCATTACCCTACTGCAAACCGACGTTAAAGAGATGGGTCTGTAACTCAGGGAAACACTCTTATTTGCTGTCTTGGGTACTGGAGTGACTTGTGCATCTTTCCGGTCATTAGGTACGGAACTTTCAAAGAGCGGACGGTTGTATATGAGTTCTAAGTATGGAGCAGCTGTATCAGCATACTCTGAAAGTAAGCTGACAGGTATACAATCTGGATCCAGCGGCCTTGGCTTTATTATTTAAGTTGCTTAGCTACGTCAAGGACATCTGCTTCTAAGTTATCATGTTGACAGTTGTTCTAGACTCGAACTCTGGTATATTTACTCCGTCTTCTTCGCTGAAGAAGTGTCGGGAAAACGTGTGTAGTAACTCTGGTTTAGTGGCACTGTCGTCATTGACACTACCTTTTTTATCGCGCAGTGAAGGTATTGATGATTCCTCTCAGTAATATTGCACTGGGCTGGCGTTCCGTCTCGCTGGAAGTACATTCTTTCTCTAACATTCATAGGTACATCCTCCAGCAGTTCTGGCAACACATATTCCGTACGTACAGAAGTTCTGATTGTCACTACACGATCCCAGTCAGTGAAACTGTGCAATAGCCTGCGTTAGCGTCGCTAACAACGCTGACTTCAGGAACAGTATGTTCCTTACGGAAATATATTTATTATGGTATTGCCTACATCGTTTATTAATTTGAACAAATCACTTCCTACCACGCTGCAAACAAGCTCCTACAAAATCACGATCTTTGTTTACGTTGTAGTTCATTCGACGTCTACATCTACAGGGTGAGGAAGCTAATAGAGTCCACCGCAAATAGGCCCTGAAGCTACAGCTGATAAGATGGAGAGTTCCCTGGTGTACGTAAGTATTTTTAACGTTTTCTGATGCCAAATTTTTTAATGGAACTGAGCCGTGGCGCCATTAAGTTAGTAGACTGTTGTGTCTGGCGCCACTAGCTCAAAGGTAGTCTCGACTATCCCTCTTGTCAATATCTATGAGGAGGAGTTGGTATCTGTGGGTTGTGACCTCAGAAGCTCTTTTCTTGCCGATATTCAGGGTGTTTAGAAATGAATATCGGGGTTTTAACGCTTTATTATATTTATTACATTAAACCTGCAGTTATAAATGATATGTCAAATGAAAGAGAAACTCAGTTGTGTCTGGCATCGGTGCGCATGCGCAGCGCGCATTGTTTCTTCCGCAATCCCCCAGACAGCGGTAGTAGCGAAGATGGCGAGTGGTGAACAGAAAGCGTTTTGTATTTTCCAGTTTGCAAAGACCGAGACCGAGTCTGAAGTTACTGTGCAACGTGCATTTCGGCTGCAGTTCGGTTGTGATCCTCAAAGTGATAATAACATTCCTAGATTGTATCATCAATCTGAAAATACAGGCTGCATTTGTAAAGGGAAGAGCACAGGACGACCAAGAGTTAGTGAAGAGCCTGTTGAGCGTGTGAAAGAGTCGTTCACTCGCATCCCTAGGAAATCTGTCCGGAAGGCTAGTCGTGAATTACAAGTTCCCATGTCGACTGTTTGGAAAGTTTAAGAAAACGAGAACAACTACGTCCTTACCGTTAACAGTTATTACGAGCTCAAAAACCGGCAGACCATGGGTTACGTGCCAACTTCGCAGACGAAATGTTGTTCCATGACGATGAAGATTTTCTGAGTTATGTCGTCTTCAGTGATGAATTGACCTTTCACCTTAGTGGACATGCAACACTCTCAGTGGGCGCATCTGGGGCTCAGATAATCCTCATGAGGTGGTACACATGCAACGAGATTCCCCAAAAGTGACTGTTTTTTTGTGGCGTATCCTGTCAGTAAGTTTATGGGCTTTCTTTTTTGGTGAACCTTCTGTAACTGGCACTTCTTACCTTGATACACTAGAGCAATGGCTCTTCCTTCAGTTGGAAGAAGAGGAGCCAGAGAACTTCATTTTCCAGCACCTCACTGACGTAGCGAAGTACGGGATTGGTTGAACTTCACTGTACTCAAGCGCTGGGTAGGCCGCAAGGGACCCAACGACAGGGCTTTGCTTTACATGGCCTCCGCGTTCACTCGACCTAACGTCATGCGTTTTTTTCCTTTGGGGCTTCATTAAGGATCGTGTGTACGTGACTTCGCTACCAGCAGGCCTCCCTGAATTAAGAAACCGAATTAAAGCAGCAGTTGCTACAATCACTTAAAACACACTTATTAACGTTTGGGAAGAACTCGGCTATAGACTTGATGTCTGTCGTGTGACAAATGGTGCTCACATTGACCATTTGTAAGGTTCTTGGTAAAACTGTTTCATTGCTCTTTCATTTGAAATACCATTTGTAACTGTAAGTTTAAAATAATAAATATTATAAAGCGTTAAAACCCCGATATTCATTTTTAAGCACCCTGTATATACGGGTTTGCTGGCCCGAGGGAGGGGGCACCAACTTTGTGGATTGGAAGTGGCGTCGCGACATGAGGCGGTCACTAAGTCCGAGCGGCCGACGCCACGAGCTACGAAAGGAGGACCTGCTCAGAGCAAAGACATCGGAGCACTTCACCTGAGTCATCGCCGACCACCAGCAGCAGACCGACATCCCGTCGGTTGAGTGGCAGCATTCGTGTCGGACGACCGCTCATGGCCTGGCTGCCCTTCTGCTGGCTGTCATCGGCTCCACTCGGTAACCGCCGCAACGCACCGTGGATCCGTGGAGATGCTTGCTGATGAAGGGAGGTAACATTCTGTAAACCTCGTGGTGATTGGTGCCATTGTCTGGCCGACATCCTAATTATTTTCTGGTTTGTATCCGATCCTCAGAGTTTTACTCGGTCGGCTCTTTGGTCGTAAATATAGGCCGTAGTATAGTACTAATATACTGGTTGTTTAAAAATTTGTCCAGCTACTACATTGCCTTTCTTTATTATTTTCTGTTTCGTACCCGAACCTCAGATTTTTACTCGGTCAGCTCTTTAGTCGTAAATATATACCGCAGTATAGTACTACACACTAGTTGTCGTTTGAAAATTTCTTCTGATATGTTGACATCCTTTTCCAGTTTTTACCAGATAATTAATGTTTTAATGAATCAGCTCCTGGTCGAAAATACAGTCGGAACAATTGTACCAAGGAACAGTTTGCCGTGGCCGTGCGGTTCTAGGCGCTGCAGTCTGGAACTGACCGACCGCTACGGTCGCAGGTTCGAGTCCTACCTCGTGCTTGGATGTGTGTGATGTCCTTAGGTTAGTTAGGTTTAATTAGTTCTAAGTTCTAGGCGACTGATGACCTCAGAAGCTAAGTCGCATAGTGCCCAGAGCCATTTGAATCACTTTTTGAACAGTTTGCCGTTAAACAAACAGGGCTCTTGTGGTTACATTTACATGTTCAATTCCTTGATTGTAACTGCATTTGAGATAATCTGGACTACCTGTTGTAGTAAGTTGTGCGTTCCTGTCTTTGAAAGACCAGCTCATTAATGGTGAACTTTTAACTTGATCCTGTCGTTCCGCCGAGTGAGTCCTCTTGCAATAAGTGATCATAGATCATGTTCAAAAACGTTCCTTCAAAGCGGTCTTCATAACTGAGAAGCAACAGCCAACTGTCACCAGGGCTTTAGTCAGAATAAGATTGTCGGAAGGGACGGGTTGGGATGTAGTCGCACCTTAGTTGCTGATTGAAATGAAAAGGTTGCTACGGTCGCAGATTCGAATCCTGCCCCGGGCATGGATGTGTGTGATGTCCTTAGGTTAGTTAGGTTTAAGTAGTTCTAAGTTATAGAGGACTGATGACCACAGATGTTAAGTCCCATAGTGCTCAGAGCCATTTTGAACCATTTTTGAAAAGGTTGCTCGCTTTGAAGCAAGCCTTATCATTGTCATAATTGTTTCTTAATTTGTTTAACCTTTAAGCATAGATGCACATCTTAACTTCCAACCTTTCGACATACAGCGACAACAACAAAAAATTGCTTCATCTGCCTGAGTAGTTGAAACACTCTAGTCATCAATATTACTTATACGTTTTCATGTGTTGCACAAGGGCATTTAATAAGAGTAACTGTGTCCAGCGCGGAAGTAAACACCGCTGTTTCACCCGACAACGGGCGGACTGCAGGTCCGGGCCCTTGTAATTATTGTCGTGTTGTTCTTGGTTTGATTGCTCTAGATAAAGCTTATTCATTTCACAAATTTGTTAATTTGTAAAGAAAACAAACTTATTATTATATGTACTGTTTAATAAACAGATTGTGTGAACTGAAAGTTACTTTGGTGGGTTCCCCCTTCCACCTTTTCCTTAATACCAGTAAATACCACGTTACAGAACCCTGGAGATTAATAAAATAAGAGCGTCGTAAGACAGTCTCCAACCGTCACGATAAATGGTCCCATTAATCTCTGCCCTACTGTAACAAATGAAGACTGAATGGTAAACACATTCTACATCACCTGCAGTGTCCTCAGCCAGGCGGCTACCACAGGACACAATGGTCCATATCGCAAAAAGTACTTGTATCAATTCATACGACAGTGTTTCATTTTTCGAGCGCTTCTTTCTCGTATAGATCTGTAACATTTTTTTAACATCCTCTGGATCTAATAAGGAAATAATTACAAGAAAGGAAACTAAACTGGTCGCTACCGCATCCCTGTAGTTAAAACACTGAAGTGGGGGCGTACAGCTCATGCGAGATGTACTCACCCCTTTAGCTAAGGAACTCATTCATAGTCAAAAACACCGCTAGCTGAGTAACTGGAGGAACTTCAATTATGAAATGACAACTTTTGAGTATTTCCTGTTAAGATCGGCTGTCACGAAACCTTTTTTGCAAGTCTTACTTATTTGTCCACCTGATAGAGAACGCTTGGTTCAAATGGCTCTGAGCACAATGGGACTTAACTTCTGAGGTCATCAGTCCCTTAGAACTTAGAACTACTTAAACGTAACTAACCTAAGGACATCACACATCCATGCCCGAGACAGGATTCGAACCTGCGACCGTAGCTGTCGTGCGGTTCCAGACTGTAGCGCCTAGAACCGCTCGGCCACCTCGGCCGGCGATAGAGAACACTGTTACACCATTGTGTCTAATGGGACTATGTACTATCATAGCTTCATTTTACAACCAGTTTATTAACGGCAATTATAGTTCTCTTATTATCAATAAAAGTAGTTTAAGAAATTATTAGCTATTATCTTTTCATTATTTTGATTTCCACGTTCTTTTAGCACTCTTTATAGGAGCGGAGAATTAAAAGTGGTGACAGTCTGCGTTCAATGATGGAAGAGTCCAACTGTGCTTCATCGCCTACTTGTTTTCGACACATATTCGGAAACGCAGTTTGTATCGCTGTTCAGCCATTGAGATTTCAGTTTTCGTGTGGCCTCTGTATCTCTTAATGCGAATGCCGGTATGTTTCCTCTGAAGGCGCGACATATTTCTTTCGCTGTCCTTCTTCTATCTCAATATGTGTACGTCGTGTTGCAGCCTCTTGTAACCGTGACCGAAACGGTCCTTGGGCGGCCGAGAAACCGCGGCTGGACAAACGGAGAGAGGCCTGCAAACAAACAAGCGAACGGAAAGGACGGACACGAAACAACGACGGAAGATTGAGAGAGATCTTACGACGACAACATGCAAGAAGCAACGGAGTGACAGAGACTACCAAATGAATCCAACACGTACACTAGTAATGAAAACAAAGAACGGTAAGCACGCTATCTGTTGTCGAGACGATATGTCAAGACTCACGCAATGATTCGACTCGCTGGCTGAGCTTTTCCCTTTCCTTTCTGGTTATTTTCGACAGCTTGTACAAAGGTGGGCTGTCAGCAGCAGAATACGCGACTCTTCAGCCGAGAGTGATACAATATATAACATAACGGTGGTACAGATGATACAAAACAAATGGCGGGTAAAAAACTGTAGACACTGAAAAACAATATACACGAAGCCGTTCACGCTGGACAAGAAAAAACACTAAAACCTGTTGACAAGGCGCACATAACACGGATGAGTGCGACGGCGCACGTGAACAGTGGTAGCGTGACGGCGATAGAACACTAAACACAAAACGAAAGCACACACACGAGACACTGATAGCGATGATCTCCAGCGCGCGAATGTCCACTGAGCGTGTACGAGTCTGGGGACCTGCCAAGAGAGGAGGAGGGGGGAGGGAGAGGGGAGAGCAGAGATGCCACGGGCAGGGGAGATAGGGTGGAGGGAGGAAGGGGGAGGGGACGCCCGGGGAAAGAGGGGTGGAGGAAGGGGGATGGGGGAAAGGAGAGAGAGGGTGCCCAAAGGAAAAGACACAGGAAGTGGGAGGGGAAGATCAAAGTTGATAGGAGGGGTAGATGGAGGGGAGGGGGACATCATCAGGGAGGGGGAGCTGGTGGAAGCCACCTTGGGAGATGGTAAGGAGGGTGGAGTGATGGAGACCGGGTGGGACGTGGGAATACAGGCGCGGCAGCGGGCGGGGGTGGGAGAGGATGGGTGAGACAAGCGAGTGAGGATCGAGTTTATGGGAGGTGTACAGGATCCGTATCCTTTCAAGATACTTAAGGGTGGGGGTGAGGGCAATAGGACGGCCATAGATGGTTAGATAGAAATCGCGGAGGCGGAAGGAAGGGGTAGTTTTGCCTACAATGATCGCCTGGGTTTTGAAGGGATTGACCTTGAGCAACCAGTGGTTGTACCAAGTGGTGAACCGGTCAAGATGGGATTGGAGAAGGTGTTGGGAGCGCTGCAGGGTGGGGGCAAGGGAAAGGAAGGCGGTGTTATCGGCAAACTGGTGAAGGTGGACGGGGGGTGACAGCGGCGGCATGTCCACCGTATACAAAAGGTACAGAAGGGGGTAGGGGACGGAGCCTTGTGGTACACCGGAGGGAAAAAAGGTGTAGGAATCCGTGTTATGGATGGTGATGTAAGAAGGACGGTGGGAGAGAAAGGAGCCGATCAGACTGACGTAGTTAGTGGGAAGGGCGAAGGTTTGGAGCTTGAAGAGGAGACCGGAATGCCATACGCGGTCATAGGCACGTTCGAGGTCGAGGGAGAGGAAGATTGCGGAGCGACGGGAATTAAGCTGCTCGGAAAGGAGATGAGTGAGGTGCTGGCTCAGCGAGAGGCAGGCGCTTAAATATACGATTGGGGGCGCCGGTATTAGCCGCTCGGACCACGTGTTCCACTGTGGTGCTCTCACACTAAATGTGGGCCAACAGGTGCCTGCCGCCACGGCTTACGGCGCGATGGTGCAGAGACCTCTAGGGGTCTTCGACGTCCATGATGTCTGACGCGGATTCAAATTCTGCTGCGCGCGGCACCAGACGTCGCCAATGATGTTGTCATCGACGGGATGTTAAACTCTAATCTTGCTTGTCTCCAGAAAACATGGCGTTTTTTATTTGCTGGAACCGTTATCTAACCCCCCTCTCTCCCTCAAGCGCTGAGATTAAGTCTCAACAAAACATTTGTTTTTTTCTTACAACCAATATCATGTAACACCAACAGCGCCCAACACCAGCAGTTGACACTGATGGTATTACATATGAAGTGAAAGATTCTCATGGACTGTTTTCAATAAGTATGTCGACGGAATTTTCCCGACACGCATGATGTGATCATAAATTAAACTGTTTTAGCTATCAATACAAATGTTTTTCCATTTAGTGGCAATATAGTCCCAGATCTCTTTTGTGGTGTTTTCCCTAAAGTGTTAAAATTGCTGACACTACATTAAAAGATGGTAAAATTCCATTACTCACGACAACAGTTCTATTTATGTGAGCTAGTAGCACCATACTGGACTGACGACAAGTCCTTGCCATGCTGACTTCTTCGGAGGTACCGAAGAAGGCAGCGCAGCGATAAGACACTAAACTATCCATGTCTAAGCGCTCCATGGTTTCCCTAATCACTTGAAGGGAGATTCTAGAGTAGTTACATTTCGAGACACTTCCAAATTCCTTCTCCAGCCTTCCCCCTGTCAGTGATTGCTTTCAATCTCTAATGACCTAATAGTGGATGTTACCTTAAACCAGTAATCTTCCAGCGTTCCTTCCCTGAAATATCCCTGTGGTGTCAGGTAGTGCACGTGTATTTCCAAATGAGTAATTACCTGCGATCCACCTCTTATACACTCCTGGAAACGGAAAAAAGAATACATTGACACCGGTGTGTCAGACCCACCATACTTGCTCCGGACACTGTGATAGGGCTGTACAAGCAATGATCACACGCACGGCACAGCGGACACACCAGGAACCGCGGTGTTGGCCGTCGAATGGCGCTAGCTGCGCAGCATTTGTGCACCGCCGCCGTCAGTGTCAGCCAGTTTGCCGTGGCATACGGAGCTCCATCGCAGTCTTTAACACTGGTAGCATGCCGTGACAGCGTGGACGTGAACCGTTTCTGCAGTTGACGGACTTTGAATGAGGGAGTATAGTGGGCATGCGGGAGGCCGGGTGGACGTACCGCCGAATTGCTCAACACGTGGGGCGTGAGGTCTCCACAGTACATCGATGTTGTCGCCAGTGGTCGGCGGAAGGTGCACGTGCCCGTCGACCTGGGACCGGACCGCAGCGACGCACGGATGCACGCCAAGACCGTAGGATCCTACGCAGTGCCGTAGGGGACCACACCGCCACTTCCCAGCAAATTATGGACACTGTTGCTCCTGGGGTATCGGCGAGGACCATTCGCAACCGTCTCCATGAAGCTGGGCTACGGTCCCGCACACCGTTAGGCCGTCTTCCGCTCACGCCCCAACTTCGTGCAGCCCGCCTCCAGTGGTGTCGCGACAGGCGTGAATGGAGGGACGAATGGAGACGTGTCGTCTTCAGCGATGAGAGTCGCTTCTGCCTTGGTGCCAATGATGGTCGTATGCGTGTTTGGCGCCGTGCAGGTGAGCGCCACAATCAGGACTGCATACGACCGAGGCACACAGGGCCAACACCCGGCATCATGGTGTGGGGAGAGATCTCCTACACTGGCCGTACACCTCTGGTGATCGTCGAGGGGACACTGAATAGTGCACGGTACATCCAAACCGTCATCGAACCCATCGTTCTACCATTCCTAGACCGGTAAGGGAACTTGCTGTTCCAACAGGACAATGCACGTCCGCATGTATCCCGTACCACCCAACGTGCTCTAGAAGGTGTAAGTCAACTACCCTGGCCAGCAAGATCTCCGGATCTGTCCCCCATTGAGCATGTTTGGGACTGGATGAAGCGTCGTCTCACGCGGTCTGCACGTCCAGCACGAACCCTGGTCCAACTGAGGCGCCAGGTGGAAATGGCATGGCAAGCCGTTCCACAGAACTACATCCAGCATCTCTACGATCGTCTCCATGGGAGAATAGCAGCCTGTATTGGTGCGAAAGGTGGATGTACACTGTACTAGTGCCGACATTGTGCATGCTCTGTTGCCTGTGTCTATGTGCCTGTGGTTCTGTCAGTGTGATCATGTGATGTATCTGACCCCACGAATGTGTCAATAAAGTTTCCCCTCCCTGGGACAATCAATTCACGGTGTTCTTATTTCAATTTCCAGGAGTGTAGATTCGTCGTCGACGAGTAGTTGTCATCTTCTATCTTTTCTACTTTGAAATATCGCTGTGGAATGTAGAAGTACCTGATCACACACTGTGGTGACAGCGATTCGCACGTATTCAGACGGCGGTTATATAGTGTTTGGCGGAGCTGTCATTTGTACTAGGGTGATTCATGTGAAACGTTTTCGACGTGGTTGTGGCCGCACGACGGAAACTAACAGTCATTGAACGCAGAGTGGTAGTTGGAGCTGCACGCATAGGACACTCCATTTTGGAAACTGTTGTGGGATACGGCATTTCGAGGTAAACAGTGTCAAGCGCTTGCCAAGTAAAGCAAACTTCATGCATTACCTCTCGCCGCGGCGACGCACTCTGCGACGTCCTTCACTTAACGACGTAGAGCAGCGGCGTTATCAAGGAGTTGTCAATGCTAAGAGAAAAGCAACACTGCGTGAAACAACGGCAGAAATCAGTGTAGAACGTACGACGAACGTATCCGTTAGAAGAGTGCTGCTAAATTTGGCGTTAATGGTCTCAGGCAGCAGACGACCGGAGTGACCACGTTTGCTAGCAGCACGATACCGCCTGCAGCGGCTCCCCTTGGCTCGTGATCATGCCGGTCGGACCCTAGACGAATGCAAAACCGTGGTCTGATCAGAAGAGCCCCGAGATCAGTTGATGAGAACTGATGGCAGGGTTCGAGGGTGGCGCAGACCCCACGAAGCCATGAACCCAGGCTGTCAACAATGCACTGTGAAGTCTGCTGGTGGCTCCATAATGGCCGGCCAGAGTTGCCGAGCGGCTCTAGGCGCTACAGTCTGGAACCGCGCGACCGCTAAGGTCGCAGGTTCGAATCCTGCCTTGAGCATGGATGTATGTGAAGTTCTTAGGTTAGTTACGTAGGTTTAAGTAGTTCTAGGTTCTAGGGGACTGATGACCTCAGAAGTCCCATAGTGCTCAGAGCCATTTGAAACATTTGAAGCTCCATAATGGTGCGGGCTGTGTTTACATGGTACGCAGTCTCGACTGGAACAAATCGATTTATTTTAGGTCACAAAGAAAACGCAGCTGTAGAGCTGAATATCAGATAGTAGAATATTATATGCATAAGTATGCTAGCTCGCAACGCTCTCACCATAAATTACTGATTTTGCAACTTATAAACATGTGCCTCGGCACTACAAAAGGAAAATACGCGCGGACTTAACCAAAATAACAGCACTGATTACACGCGACGTCCACATGAACAGAGGTATTCAACTTATCCCAGCGGGCATCGGGTCAGAAGTGATGTTTCGTCTGCCTGTAAGCATTGCCAATGAAAGTCTATAAACTTAACCTTACAATCAGCTGGTTGGTCAATAGCGCTCTGCCTCAAAGTACAGCGTACAGATATGGTCTTACAATGCACCTAAAGATATAACTTCCCTCACAGACTAACGGCACATGGAGAGCCTTTACCACAGAACACCAAACCACCAGAAGTGTGGAATCTATGTTACGATACGGATACACAGACCGAAAGTACCACTCTCAGTGGCCTGGCGAGGCAACGGCCTTGCCGCAGTCGATACACCGGTTCATGTGAGATCACCGAAGTTAAGCGCTGTCGGACGTGGTCGGCACTTGGATGGGTGACCATTCTGGCAACCATGCGCTGGTGCAATTTTTCGGGGTGCACTCATCCTCGTGATGCCAATTGAGGAGCTACACGACCGAATAGTAGCGGCTTCGGTCAAGAATACCATCATAACGACCGGGAGAGCGGTGTGCTGACCACACGCCCCTCCTGTCCGCATCCTCATCTGAGGATAATACGGCGGTCGTATGGTACCTGTAGGCCACTCGTAGCCTGAAGACGGAGTGCTTAGTAGCCTGGCACTGAACTTCAACTTCTGGAAAATATGACCAGTTAATCTCTATTGTTGTTCTTCGAAATATGAGTACTAGATGATATTATTTTTCGTTTACGCATTATAGGTGGGTGTGGTAGTAAAGTGTATTTATTTGTAAAAGCCAATATTGCATTTCGTCCTTATTATCGTTATCAAGTGGAAATTATGTTACTGATTACGAACATCTGGTGTGAATTACACACTTCGAATTGCATTGTAAACATGTTGCTCGTATCCTGCATAATTACGGCTCTCATCCGTAATACTGAATGAAGTAAATGATTCCATACTCATTTTTCTTTCGTATGAAACAGATGGTATTCTGTTACTGCTCGATTCAAATGCATTGGATGAATATTTGTCTTAACCTACGTTATTCGTGTTCCCAACCGTTTTTCATACTTTTTCATTTAATGGAGGCCACCAAACCATTCAGTGACTTCTGCTAAAATGTACTGTTTGTAGTGCTGATTACCAGTCAATAACGTGTGAAAACGTTTGCGTAAGTACTGTCGCGTTTTTATTATTTGCAAAGAAGAATGCTCTAGTCTCCAAGACTACAAAACATACTCATCTACATCTGCGTCCATACTCTGCAAGCCACTGAGAAATGCCTGGCACTCAGTGGCAAGAAGCAGCACCATTCAAAGCAGAATTCCATACACATTCCGTGGCAACCTGCAAGAAAGCTGAATACCTATACTGTTGAAACCTTCTAACAGTGAGTTCTCCATCAAATACGAGAATGTAAGGAAAACAGATGCAAACAAAAGTAACAGAGCATCAAAGCAGTGTACTTGACACGCATTTAAGTCGACCAGTTCTCACACAGAATCTTAAGCAGCAACAAAGACACCAAAGTCCACAGAAGCTATGTGATGGAACCACCTTCTGTTTTTTTTGGGTTGTTTGGGGGAGGAGACCAGACAGCGAGGTCATCGGTCTCATCGTATTAGGAAAGGAAGGCGGCCGTGCCCTTTCAAAGGAGCCATCCCGGAATTTGCCTGGAGCGATTTAGGGAAATCACGGAAAACCTAAATCAGGATGGCCAGACGCGGGATTGAACCGTCGTCCTCCCGAATGCGAGTCCAGTGTGCTAGCCACTGCGCCACCTCGCTCGGTGTCTCTTCTGTTTTATATGAAATAAAACCAAGTATGGAATCATTTACCCCGCTCAAATATTATGGTTGCAAGAAAAGAATACGAGCAACATGTTTACTGTTGTAAAGTTTCCGTATGTTTTCTGCTACCGTAAATAATTCATCTTTGCTGTACTGGGACAAAGATGCATGAAAGCGCTGTACGAGTAGTGGATAGGATCCTTGATTCATGTCGCCAGCCATTCTTACTAGAGGCACAGTAGCGAGCAGTTGAGTTTCAGAGATGGCGATCTGATGTTTGTGAAACCTGAAGAAATTATCTAGTATACTTTATTATTGAAATGAAAACTTGTTTATAGATCTGCTTTGTTGATTGTATTGATGGAGAAAATTTTTGGAGGAATATTTCAATATAACCCACGCATGTGCAAGAATGAAATGTTTGTTAGAACTATCAATTGAAGGAATCTTTGTTCCCTAGGTAACTAATAACATTAATGATTTGTGTTAATTTGTTCTTTTTATTTTCATTGTTTCACAAATCACGCAATTGTTTGAATTGTCTGTAATTTTCGTAATGTGAGAATTTTTTAACTGTTAGAGTCTTCCTACTTTGTACAGCCTTTTTTGGCAATTATCAGAGATAAATTTTTCATAATTAAAACCATCCTCCATCATTATTAATAAAGTTGTGATTATTTTGTCGCACGTGCGCTGCACCTTGCGTGATACGCAACCGCAGATTGTTTCTGGTAAGAAAAATTTAGAGTGTATTATTTTTCTTGAGCTGCTGGAGGAAAGGAACGAAAATTGAGTTTAACGTGCAGTCGACGCGATGTCATTAGAGACGGAGCTCAAGCCTAGATTGTGTCAAGGATGGGGAAGGAAATCGGCAGTGCCTTTTCAAAGGAATCATTGAGGCATTTGGTGGTGCGATGTAAGGACATCGCGTAAAAATCTAAATCTGGATGGCGGGACGCGGGTTTGAACCGTCATCTTCCCAAATGTCTAACTGCTGCATTTGCCTGATTTCAGTTTGCTTGCGAGAACTGCAGTACATTAGGCATAAAACAGCAGGTTGAGCATAAGGTGAGTTAGTTTTACTTCAGGGCAGATCTCACTTTACTCTCTTGTGAATTAACTTCATCCAGTCAGAATTTCCACGTGTTGTGCTAAGTAAGTAGATCAATTTACTGTCAACATAATAGGTTATCTTGAGCAGCTATTTTCTACCGTGTTGAGTAGTATTTCATTTTATGGATGATTCAAGTCAGACATTGCACTCCGTGTTAGGTAACTTTCGTGACGTACTCCAGTATCGGGTTTCAGTTAAATAGTTTTCACTGAGTACACAATTAGTTTCTTTTGGGATTTATGCCTTTTTAGTAATTAAAATTCAACATTTCACTAAGATTAAAATTTGTTTCACTTGGCAAGAAAGGGCCAATCAACAGTATATTGCTTAGCAGTTGAATAGGAAATCTAAAGCACACGTTACATGAAGAGAAAGTTTTTGAAAAAAGAATATTCAGTATATCATATATAGAAATTACATAGTAGGCTTGCACAATGCAATTCATAGTGTGCATTACACACGAGAAGCCGTTATCAGAAGCATAATGTGATGCAACCAGCTTCTGCTAACTAAGAAAAGAAAACAAACATAGAAGACTAAAGATCTGCCAATAAGAAAGCGAGATGATGAATTGATTAGGACAGACAATCTCGCAGCGCCCTAAGTGGCCTGGCAGCGAACCAAGGTCGTGTTACCGGAATTCACTGTTTGTGTTTCACACTCGTAATCTTTGAGTCTTGCTAGCGATTTCCAACTCGCACGATGATACGTAATATGAAGGACTTTTTGTGATAGAGGCTGTTTAGCATCAGGCTGAATAATATGGCAATGACTTCACCGAAGTATTGTCAGAAAACATGACGTGTTTTTAGACAGTCATTACGAACGCTGAAAATCGCCACCCGGAAGAACAGACGTTTCATTCCGACGCCCTTCATACTTGCCATTTTGTTGCGAAAGCAGATCTAATAAAGTTAACAAGAGTCTCCGGACATAATTACTAACAGAATTAGATTTGTCTTTCGTCGTTGGACGCGCATACACATTTCGGCCAATAATCCACACGGCTCACTTGGACTGCAAAAAAATGGCGGCAGCGGCAGAGCCAAAATAAGGAGCTTTATCCCTAAACACGAAAAACTGTTTAACGAGCCTGTGCAGGTCGTTAAGTGACCGCGCGTTGCGCTCCGGCGCACGTTTAATGAGTACGACTGGAAATTCACTTCTCCTGCTGCTCCCTTCGCACTCTTTCTGCCGCTGGAAAAAACTCCGCTAATTACGAATAACTAGCAGGTGGGTGAGGGCGGGCAGGGCACGGGAGAGACGTACATCATTAGCCGAAAATCCACAATTTTGGGAAAAGCTCCGCGTAAATCTCAGGACTGAGCCATTTTCACGACCTGCGAAATCAGCATGCGGCGGTACACTCCACCGTGCAGATGCTCTGAGAGGAGAACGATACGCACACTCGCGCATGGGCTAGGGTCTAGCAGTCATAACGACCTGTTCTTCCGGAGTTCCACACATACTGTTACCGCTGTATTTCTCCCGCTCTACCATAGTGTGTCCCGCAATTCATGAGACAACTTTTTGTGCTTACAGCATAAAGATGGAAATGATTGACCGAGACGTTAAAATGGTGGAGACAGATAAAGAGAGAAACAGAGAGATTACCTGCCTGAAATACAATTTAGTTTTCTTTAGAAGAAAACTGTCATTAACAGGGAAACGTTAATGAAATTGACCGAAAATGTTTATTTTCGCCGGACAGGGTGGCCGAGGGGTTCTAGGCGCTACAGCCTGGAACCGCTCGACCGCTACGGTCGCAGGTTCGAATCCTGCCTCGGGCATGGATGTGTGTGATGTCCTTGGGTTAATTAGGTTTAAGTAGGTCTAAAGTTAAGTCCCATAGTGCTCAGAGCCATTTTGTCAATTTTCAATTTTTTTTTGTTTATTAGTGGAACTCATGGACAATTAAGTCTCCACGTTACAATAATGAAATCACATCCAAAGAACATGAAAAATTCGTGGAGGTATGTGCCGTCTATGCAACTAAATGAAGGCAGTTTGTTTGTTGCCATACGAGTTTCGCTTCATTTATTTGGGAAGCATCATCAGTGGCCTGAAATACATGTTTCTTTTTATATATACAATAAGCGTATTATCTACTAGATATGATCTGTTGATATATTACATTTTGTCGGGTTTTTTTTAGGTGAGAAGCAACTTTTGTAGCACGAGTTCCATAAAATGATGTATCTTTCGTTTTACTTACGATTTCCAGCGCTGCTAACACATATATGTGTTTCTGGAGATGTATTTGCTGGTCTTCATGCTCCAGTTAGCCGAATCAGCAAATACATCTCCAGAAACACATCGGTCCCTAGGCTTACACACTACTCAGTCTAACTTAAACTAAGGACAACACATACACCCATGGCCGAATGAGGACTCGAACCCCCGGCGGGGGAACCTGCGCCTACCATGGCAAGGCGCCCTAGACAGCGTGGCCACACCGAGGGGCCCGGCCACAGATTTTATTATTGAGAAGTGTATAAAATGTTTAAAAAATGACAGTGTATAAAATATTTAAAAAATTACAGAGATTATATAGGAAAGTGAATACTTATGACAGTTATGACTACATGCTGTACGAATATCACGTCTCCTTGTTGTGAATCGAAAGAGAGGTACAGAAAGAGTCATTACTTTTTCGTCGATCATGTAGAGTATTACATCCGTAAATACAGGTTTTTCTGCCAAATTTCCTACCTACAACGAACACATAATTGATTTAGAAACAGTTTTCCATCATTTGCGATTCTTTAACAGATTTGTCAAATCTGCTAAGTAACAATCACTCATCGTGACCTATATTTGGCTGCTTCTGTTTTCACTGAAACAGTTTATGATAATACAATTTTATGATTTTAGTTGTGTTTTCCTTGTCCAGAATCCAAAAGAATAGTTCTGCATACATCTGTGCGGTTTAGAATTTAGAGCCAATTTCTATACACCAAATCATATATCAGTAGCTTGTAATCAGCAACCAAACTACTCGAGGAAACAGGACATCCACTAGTGTTTTCTTTGGAAACACGCCATTCCGCTACCCGAAACAGAGGTCTAGAGAGACTGGAGATCCACATTCGCTAAAAACAGAAGAGATGGCGGTAAGAAATGTGGAACGATGTCACATTTTTGATGTCAGCTCAATAGTAGCTGGAAAACATTTGGAGGACAATTTTACTAGTGACGCTGTGATAGAAATGAAAAGAATCTAGAAAGAGATTTAATCCTGAGAATTTAGAAAAGTATTTAGTAACATGCTATAACTGGCATAACGATCAATTTTTAGCATTGTGACTTATTGCCATTGACAATGGAAATTGCTTATGGAATGTGTGTCTCCGTAAAGAGTTCTGATTAGTATTGTTCGTTCTTCTAAAGTGGGTTGATGATATATTTGTAGAGCAAATTTAGCATACTGAAGTGCATATTTCCTCGATTTACGTGCATCTTTCAGGTGTTTTTAGAGCAAGGACTCACCTATATTTTATATACTTTCTTGCATGTCAGTCCTGAAAAATGTCTCTGAGCACTATGGGACTTAACATCTGAGGTCATCAGTCCCCTAGAACTCAGAGCTACTTAAACCTAGCTAATCAAAGGACATCACACACATCCATGCCCGAAGCAGGACTCGTACCTGCGACCGTAGCGGTCGCGCGATTCCAGACTGAAGCGCCTAGAACCGCTCGGCTACACACTCCGGCTGTTAGTCCTCCATCTCTTGGTTAGTTATCTCATGTTCTGATGTTAAGCATTTTGTCCATATTACTCGTTACAATGTTCCATCTCTGCTTTCATTTTGAGCCCCTAACTTGTATAAGAGATATTCATTACTTTCGACCAGAAGCATACTGCATGTCACATTGCTGTATTTAGTGCCAGCCTGTGGCTTCCACAACCACAGTAAGCCAATAATTTCAGAGTTTGCTGCGTGAAATTTGAAAACAGCTTTCTGCAAAAATTGAATTTAATACACGAAAAGAACATAGTAAATCGAATAATTAACATTAAATAACCCTTACCGAAAAACAACTTCTTTTTTAGCCTCCTGACAGCAAATGAAAATTTTCTCTCATCAATAAAGTTTCGAAAATTTGTTTGCCAGTGTCAACCTCTCTGTTGTCGATTTCGTTTCGAAGATGAGACATTTACATACGTCAAAACTTTGTATATAATAGCTATCCTTTTACCTTCTTGTAGGTAGTTTTCCGTGTTTAATCTGACAGTAGCGCCCTCTCGTGTCTATATCGTATTAACTCATTGGTAAGATATGTTAATATTTCTTCGTTACAGGTATGCATTCCCCTTAAAATATTATTTACCATCCATCTCATTCGCTTTTCTAACTTCTCGTGACATGTTACTTGCTACTACATGCACTAATTTCATGTGCAAATCAAAATTTCTACTAAATAGTACCGGGACACTTTGCACAACTTGAAAAGTGGTCCACACGTAATTCATCGAGCCCCTTAGTTCCACACGATCTGTAAAGAAATGTTCATTGTTAATAGTTCGCACGACAAGTATATTATCACCCCAGCCCTTTTCAGTGTTGACTTCTATCCGAGAAAGGACGACTGACGCTGCAAATTTTCTCGTTTCTACCAGAAAACCACGTGAAGCCTAACTAAAGAGAGCTAAAGTTCCGACATGGTATTCTGGCCACGTCACTGAACAAACGAGAAACGTCATCGAGCTGATCTGCCTCTGTTGTTCTCCTATGCAGAAATCACAGTTTTATTTCTTACACTTCGTTTAACAAACGTCAACCTGTAGAAACTGGGAAGGCGTTTTGTAAGAATACTGATAATATTTTCCAAAGCTATCCACGTACTATCTATCTATGAAGACACTTATTCTCTTAGAGACTAACACTCTCGGTGTCTCTCATTCGTTCTTATTTAGATGTAGTCTCGAAAAGTGATAACCAGTTTTGCGTCCATGAGATCAACAAGCGGCTGTCACTCATGGAAATTCACGAACAAGGTTTCGACCTTCTGCTTGAAAGTCTATAGAAGGGCGACATATTTTTACCTCTGCGCGTAATATGATTTGAAAAAACTGACAGTTTATTGACGGGAAGTCTGGCGGCACCATGAGTCACACGCGTATAGTGGTTCTCGCTCAGAATACGTAATGAGTCGAGCTCCTGTATCCTTCTGGCACGTCACGATTCATACGGGTTTCCTCACGTTTGTGCTCTCGCAGGGACCCAAAAAATTTCAAATAATATGATTTCACTCCATTCTGCTACTGTCACAGTTCTTCTTTTTATATTTACCTATTCTGTGTAAGACAAAATCACAGAAATATTTAAGTGGCAACCGAAAAGATTCCATTCGAAGGCCGCACAGTCCAGTCTCGGTATGCTTCTCAGGCAAAATCGCCGTGAGCATTGAGCGAATCATCCCACCAACGCACCAGATACTCCTGCAGTAAAACACCGTGCTGCGTGAACATGTGTAAGTAGGCTGTTTAGGTTTCTATATTGGTAACGTCACGTAGCGCTCTGTATGAAAATCACTGGCTGTGCTGTGTGCAGTCCATGGCTGGTTGACATTGTTGTAATATTCGCTATTGTAGCGTTGGGCAGTTGTCTGTTACCAGCGCATAGAGTTGCGCAGTTGGGGATGAGCCGCCAGCAGTGGTGGATGTGGGGAGAGAAATGGCGGAGTTTTGAGAGCGGAGATCTGGACGTATGTCCATCAGAGACAGTAAATTTGTAAGACTGGATGCCATGAACTGCTATATATATTATGACTTTTGAATACTATTAAGGTAAATACATTGTTTGTTCTCTATCAAAATCTTTCATTTGCCAGCTATGCCTATCAGTAGTTAGTGCCTTCAGTAGTTAGAATCTTTTATTTAGCTGGCAGTAGTGGCGCTCGCTGTATTGCAGTAGTTCGAGTAACGAAGATTTTTGTGAGGTAGGTGATTCATGAAAGTTATAGGTTATTGTTAGTCAGGACTGTTCTTTTGTAGGGATTTTTGAAAGTCAGATTGCGTTGCGCTAAAAATATTGTGTGTCCGTTTAGTGTTGATCAGAATAGGTAAAGAGCGAAATGTCTGAGTGCGTTCAGTTCTGCTCAGCTGTTTCAAAATCAAATAATGTAAAAGGTTTATCTGCATAGTAATTCATTAAGTTTTCTAAGGGGACGTTTCACATGTCCCTAACTGTCTCCTGCATGTCTTCATCCGACAGGAATCGTTTAGCCTTCAAGGCTTTTCCCATGGCACCGAAAGTGTAATAATCATTTAGGTAGAGGTCAGGCATACAGGGCGGGTGCTCTGATGTCTTCTACTTGATGGTGACCATGTTTCGTTCGTGGGGTGCGCAACTGCGCGGTCATCAGCGCCCGTACAGCGTCCCAATTTTTACACAGTCCAATTTAGCCACTGTCACGAATGATGATGATGGAACGACAAGAACAACACAAACACACAGTCCTCGAGCCGATAAAATCCCCAACCCGGTCGGGAATCGAAACTGGGACCGCATGATCCAGAGGCAGTAACGCTATACTTTTTTTTATTTAGTTGATCTCATTTTGTTCTGTATTGTTCGTTGCATTTGTTCGGGGCGGACGTCCGATGACACCTGTTCAGATTCTTCGTCGATCCACTCACTCAGTTTTTTAATTACAGAGGGTAACAAACTCTCTGACCGAACACGCTGAGCCACCGTGCCGGCACAACTAGACCGCGAGCTGTGGACTGTCTTCCACTTATCGCAACTTCTGCGATACGACATTTGTGATATGGGGACTTGTGTTACCACAAAGCAGCTGCACCCCTTGTCGCGCAACGGTTGTTTTCCGAGAGACATGTGCCTCATACACATGCTTCATTCTCCGATGGATCTCTGCAGTCCTAGTCAGCAGCTCGTGGTCTTGCGGTAGCGTTCTCGCTTCCCACACACGGGGTCCTGAGTTCGATTCCGGGCGGGGTCAGGAATTTTTCCTGCCTCGAGATGACTTGGTGTTGTTGTGTCGTCATCATCATCATTCATCCTCATTACGGTCGGACGAAGTCAGTGGCAAACCACCTCCACTAGGACGTTGCCTAGTACAGCGGTGCGGGTCTCCCGCATCGTCCCCTACGCTCCTCGGGAGTATGGGACCTATTCATCTACAGTCCTTAGACTGCCAAGAAAACAATAACAACTTGTTGGTCCTGTTCGGGGTCATTTGATTATAACTTCGTCATCGTTCACGTTTGCGAGTGCACCGTAAGCACGTTGGAAGGACACGAATGCCACACTACAACCCTGCGTACATATCAGTGTTTATATACGCGCATCTGAGTCGCACTACGTTGCATATAAGCTGTAGCAACGCCCTCAAGCGGAAACATTCTTATTGCGCCTTATATTTGCTGATACCTTTATACGAGAATTCCACTCGTAGCTCCTGAGAGTTTAAAAAATGAGGAGGAGCACGAACGTGTAACACTCCAGAGATACTGAAAGACACATTGAGAGTTAAAGGTATTCTGCCGTCAACGTAACATTAGCGGTAAACTAAATATAAATACAGTGACCCAAGAACTAAAGTAGACTCTTGTACATTTCAGTTAACAGATCTATGATCGCAGTGAGAATTGTATCTTAGCCAAATTGCCTTACGCAACTATCGTCGTTATACCTAATAAAATAAAGTAAATGGAAGAAAGACAACCAAGCTAAAGAAAAATACAATAAAACCGGAAATGAAACAAAAAAGAAAGGCACGCAGACATTCATGGGATAAATCTATGAGCAGAGTTGAGCGTGACATTCATGGTAGACAGGAAAGACCATACACACTGATCAGACAGCTAAAAAGATTTGATAAAGGTACTACAGATATAAATATCATTCCTTGAAAAGAATAAATAGATCTCTATAAGAATTTATGGTATAATCCAGATGCAGAAGAATTAAGGGAAGACAAAGCGGATGAAGGGACGATTCGAACTGATTCCTCATAATTAAAACAGGCATTCAAGAAAACATAAGCATCTGCGTTAGATGGAATTAACTTGGAACTAATAATGTGCGGTAAAACCTTCCTAGAATTCAAAATGCGAATTATTGCACCCTTTAAAAAACACGACGGAAATGGCACAAATAGTTACGGAGAATCAGTCTTCTGAACGCTGCTTTAAGGCTACAGCAAACTAGTTGATCAAAGGCTTCGAAATATCTTTGATTCCGTTTTATTAGAACAACTGCTAGACTTCCATATAGGAAATCCTGTGCCGACGATGTATTCACAGTGATAAAAGTTGTACAAAGAGGCGAGAATTCAGTTTGTTAAACATACCTAGCATTTTTCGAATGTGAACAAACATCCGACAGCATACGCCGAAAAAAAGCTGTGATCAATAATAGAGAAGAGAGGCCTATCCACGCATCTCATAAACCTATTCCAAGGCTTGTATAAAAAGAACAAAATAAGAATAGATACTTACAAAGAGCTGACACCGGAAATGTGTTAAAGCAGGCAGTAACACAAGGCTACAACACTTAAGCTTTTCGACATCTACATCGACGACTTGATCAGGGAATCAGTGGACAGAATACCTCGAGGAATAGCAGGGGGACGGTTAAACTTCTAATTACAATGCTTTTTGCCGACGGCAAGGAATCATGCAGGAGAATGAAGACAAACAACAAATAATGGTACATAGATTAAACTGCACAAGCCTGATTTACAACCTGAAGACATCAAAAGCTAAAATAGAAACAATGGACTTTTTAGGAAAATATCTCATTAATAATGTAATAATAAGTGTCCCATTTTCAGTATCTGGGATGTGACATAACTTCTGAAAAAGTCAGAGATATCAATAATAAAATTAATACCTATTTTCATATGTGACACTTTAAGAACAATATTGACGTGTAAGAGGAGAAAAGAAACCCAACTGAAATTTTATAAAGACGAAATGTAATTCCTTAGATCAATGAAAGGCTGCTCAAGGGACGACAAATAAGAAATTATGAAATAATAAAAGAACTGAGGCTACCGACATTAACTGAAAAGGTAATCCAACTAAAGCATGATTGGAAATGGAAATTAATCGTGTGTCAACTTAGAGAGTCCTTTCGACAAACGGTCGAATACGACTCTGCTAGTAACAAAAGTGCGAGAGGGCTTACGAAGGGAAGGGAAGGCCGCAACAGTCAATATACCTGATCTTGGATTGGCAGAAGAAGAAGGAAAAGTTAACTTCAATATCGCTGTAGGAGGTAAAGTGAAGTATTAGTTCATAATGGGATTACTTTATCCACATAATTCGATCTACCACTTTCCTTTGAAGTATTAAATTAAATTTTTGCTGAATGAATGAATAACTGTGTTTGTATAAGGCAAAGATTGGTAGTAAATCTGTGTTAGATGCTTCTTGTCGAAAGCAATGAATACCAGTTTCATGGATTGCAGGCACAAAATAAAATTAAGATGGACGGCTGTAAAGAGAGCTCAACACGAAGTGCATAACAGCGAAACAGGAGACTACTAAACAACAGAGAGCGGATCACGTACACTGAAACTGTTCACAATATGTAGCCATCTCCCGGTTGTCCGGACTAGCCCGTTGTTCTGCCAGAATCTAACTCACTAGCCTCTTCAGAAGTTCAGTCTGTCCTAAATCTTCATCATCTGAGAAAAGCTGAGAAAAACAGGCTGCACTACACGTGTCAAGAAGGAGGAATTTCATGTCTAATCCTCGTTCGGAGGGTTCATACTAGCTATAACCATTAAATTGAAAGAAATTCTTCAATAAAAAAGTGTGTGTTCAATTACCTCTTGAAAATTCTTTATTAAATATTTTACTTAAACTCCTGAGTGAAATTAAATGCAACTGAACTTACTTTCTCTTTACTTATTTTTATCATGTCAATTCCTGACCCACAATATTCTAGAGCACCGCAATCTGACAGCTCAAAAAAGGATAACCTGACTTCAAATAAATAATTCAAAAGTATAGCCCTGACTAAAGAGACATTCTAACACTAACCTATACATTTCGTTAAGCACTTACCTCACAATTTTTTATTCACAATTAGTTCATTATGTGAACTATTACAATACAGCGAGTGTCTATACTGCCAGCTAAACAAAAGATTCTAACTATTAAAGCCACTAACTACTAATAGCCATGTGGTTAACAAAGGAAAGATTTTGTTGCAAACCAAATAATGTATTTTTTTTTACCTTAATAATGTGACATCCAGTTCAGGCACAAACATTGACATCTAGTACAAAGGGATATAATCATGCCTGCGCTAACACTTCAGACCTCTACCCTCCATTAATACTCATTTCTCACATCTAACATCCATCACTGCTGGCCGTTCACCTCCAACTGCCCAACACTACTTCCATCACTGCTGGCGATTAACTTCCAACAACGAGTCCAGCCAGCCACAGAGTCTCTTACAAAGAAAGCACAGTCAGAGATCCAATGCAAAGCGATACAGAGCTCTGCCAACACAGAAGCAGCCCACTTACACACTCCGAGCACGCAAATGTTAGAATAAAGTCCGGAAGTAGGACACAGTTCTAGAAATAAAAGTGTGAAAATAATTACAGTTCGAATTGATTCTTTCACACTTACGAAACCTTCTATCTAGTAGTCAGTTTAAAAATTGAACTCACGACTTGTTATTTAAAGAACCGAACTTGTTATTAGTTAATAAGCAGTCTCCAAATAGACATGACGTTTAATGGTTTACTACTATGCAATTCATAATATTTTAGGAGTCTTAATGTTCAGGATCATGAATCCAAAAAATTTATGATCTACTTCCAAGAAAATGAGGGAACATCAATAGACATTTCCCTTCACAGGAACTACAGAAATAATTTTCTTTTACAATTTGATAACTTGTCTGTTAGAGTAAGTTCTAGTGATGCATCACCCTAGTGTTAAGATGTGACATAGGTATTAAATATGGCCATTTTTACTGTAATATTTTTTCTGCTTGAGCTTAGTCAAGGTTAGATATAAGTTACTGCATTTGCTGCTGCTGTTTGCCAGGCATAGTGCTACTAAATTTCACTTTGTATTACTCTGTTAAGCTAGTTTTACTACTGATTTATTTTTCTTCTTGCTGCACATTGGCTCATATTAGTTGTAATGTTGCATTGCTTGGTAATTTAGATTTACTGTAGCTTGCTTTGCAAATTTCCATTTTTTTGTCATTGCTGTTTGTGTTAATTGTTTTGTGCTGCTTCACTGCCTCGTCCCTTAGTTTATGCATCTGGGCTCAGTAGATTTAAGTTAGCTTAAGAGGGGGTAGCCTATATAAGAGAATGAGTTGCGATGAATTGGAAGAACTGCACTGAGAGGTTATATGAGAAAAGTACAGAAAGCAGGTACAGATAGGACTTTTTGGAAGTAATGAAGAACGAAGGGAGATCTCCAAAAAGTAAAAACAGTTTTGTTTGCAAAATACTGCAGTAAAACAAACCCTGTCCTTTCCTTGTGTTATCCCAATATGTGTTTGTGTACCCTTGTGTATTTATGTTCTTCCTGTCTTTACATGTTTATCTGATAAGACTTATGTTGCAGAATTTTTGTAATACTAAGCTACATTCACTATGATGAGGAATACTGTTATCCTCAAATATAATTTGCATTAATAACATGTTATTTACTTTGTAAACATGTTTACACATTATTTATTCTGTTTTGTTCTAATGCTCATGTGTGAAGTTGATGTTTCAAAAGTTATTCTGATCTTTTATGTATGTACTTATGTCATAATTTTTGTAACACTGATGTGCATGTTTATTTCTATTCTTTTGTAAAGCCTGTTTTACTACAAATGTTATCTGTATTATTATGTTTTTAATGATGTATTTTGTACCTTTGTTATTGTATTCTCATGTTATAATACTATAATTGAAATCAGTTCATCAAATTAAGTAACTTGTAAGCATTCATTTCACTGCACACATTTTTGTTGGTCATAGTATATGCACAATATATGAAAAACAGAGGACTTTTAGTGTTTGGACATGTGTTGATAATTCAGCAAGGGACTGGTTAACAGCATTGCTGGTTCTAAGGACAATTCATAATCTTTGTGAGTGCACAAGTGTTGGTTTATGGACTTGCTATATTCTCCACAAGACTCTTCGATGGTGACTGTGCACCTGTACAGTCGCAACAGTTGGCTGCTGGCCGTCTCTACCAGAACTACAGTGGGTCTGCATCCTTGATGACCCACCAATATCATTATTTCTACAAGGACTGTAGTGGGTCTGCACCTTTGATGATCCACCAGTACCATTATTTCTACAAGGACTGTAGTGGGTCTGCACCTTTGATGACCCACAAATACCATTATTTCTACAAGAACTACAGTGGCTCTGCTCTGTGATGACCTGCCTACCGATAGTCTTCAACGTCGACTGACTCTGCTGTGGCCCATTACCTGTCTGCATGTCAAGAGTCAGCACTGTCTTTCCGTTGGAAGGACAACATTACTTCTTCAAGACTGCATGGAAATCCACTACTTCCGTGTGCATTTTCTTTTACTACTCTGACTTTGAGAAAAACACTGCAACTTTACTTTGATGAATGATCAGGACTGTCTTTATGGACTATGAGAAAATTTTAGCTTTTGACCAACATTGTATCGATAAGTGTGTGCATTTCATTCCTTTGTTATTGTTATTATGAAAAAAATTTTCAAATCCGTTTTGGTCACTGTGAAAACAATTTGTAAATTTTTTGTGGGGAGCATGTTTAGGTTTTTTTATTGGTAACGCCGCCGCCACGTAGCGCTCTGTATGAAAATCACTGTCTGTGCCGTGTGCAGTCTGTGGCTGGTTGGAATTGTTGTAATACTCGCCATTGTAGTGTCGGGCAGCGGCAGCTGGATGCTAACAGCGCGTAGCGTTGCGCAGTTGGAGGTGAGCCGCCAGCAGTGGTGGACGTGGGAGAGAGATGACGGAGTTTTGAAATTTGTAAGAATGAATGTCATGAACTGACATATATATTATGACTACTAAGGTAAATAAATTGTTTGTTCTCTATTAAAATCTTTCATTTGCTAACTATACCTACCAGTAGTTAGTGCTTTCCTTAGTTTGAATCTTTTATTTAGCTAGCAGTATTGGCGCTCTCTGTATTGCAGTAGTTCGAGTAACGAAGATTTTTATGAGGTAAGTGATTTGTGAAACGTATAGGTTAATGTAAGCTAGGGCCATTCTTTTGTAGGGATTTTTAAAAGTCAGATTGCGTTGCGCTATAAAAATAATGTGTGTCTGTTTAAGCACAGTAATGTATAATTGTTCTAAGGCGACGTTTCAATTGAATTAATGGCATCTAGCATACAACACAACAGCGTACATCTACAACTGAAGATGGTACGTAAGTTGTAACTTCTTAACTTACTGACGAAGTATTTAGCAGAAGTCCTATCACTGACTTTTACACAAAAGCATCATAAACTGTCAGGAAGTCAGTTATCATGGAAAGTCCTAAATTCTGTGTTTTAACTGTTTTTGTATATTTCGGAAGTCAGCTGCTGGTAAATCTTCCCATGAAACCTTTTGCTCCCGACGATCGGTCCAGCGTTGCGCTGGAGATCTCCAGGGGTGCTCCAGGCTTGGTTCAGTCTTGTCGGCTAACTGGCTCGAAATCGGAGACTAACGTAATTATTGTGAAAGAGGGGCGTTGAAGATGCTTACTTGATCAGCCGAAATAATGGTTATCAGAGATAAGACTTACCTATGGAACTTTCATTTGTCAAATATAGAACTGATTTCCTTGTGCCACGAAGTTGTATGGCTCGTTTTTTCTCTGTCAGAATTATCCCCACTTTTATATATTTCCTAGGTTTCTCTATAGACCTGCGAATAACGATTTTATTTGATTAATTTACTCATTTCATAATGATGTCAGATGTTTTCATAATAATACAATGAAAATAAACAGCCAAGTTATACATACACATAGAACATAGAATGTGTTTTTATGAGAATAGGACACATGGACGGCGGTAGCCTTGATGAAGGAGCAGCCCGGGCATTTGTCTGAAATAATTTACGAAATCCACAGAAGCCTAAAGTGGAACGGCCTGACAGAGCAAACTTCATCCTACGGAATATGAGGTTAGTGTTTTAATAGCTGCACTGCCTCATTCGGTTAGCCCTATTGTTAAATGTTCTTTGATTTATGCACCACGTAACTTATATCACTGAATATAGTTTTGCACTGAATCATAGTACACGCACAGACACCTGCTGATGGTTCCTCTTGCGGTTATAGATAGAATTTTGATTTCTGATACTTCACTCCATGATCGTATAACTGACGTCAATGCTGTACTACAGTTGATTTTTCTATTTTCGCAAATTAGCAAAGACTTACGTATTCCTTGAGGCGTTTATTCAGATTTTACTTCTAATGCTAATGTACACTTTCAAGCTGCCCGTATTTTATAACAGAATTTCGTGAACATGAAAATTGCAGAGAAAATTGCCTTCATGAAAATCCCTTCTATTTCTAATTAATTTGGACCCCTAAAAGTATTATTTTAATGCACTATGACTTCAATTCATGAATAACTTAGCACAGACAAACTTAATTAACACAACAGTTAAATCGGGCCTCTGGATTGAGTAATTTCTCATAATACTTGAGTTTCCCATCAAAAGAAATATTTTAGCTTGTAAGAGTTTTATACGCCCCAGCTTATAGACAAAACATGTGCTGTGAGAATGCTTGGCTCACACTGTAATTTAGAAATATATCCGAAGAAACTGATAATTTCAAATTTTCGTAGAACGTGGCATGGTAAGTACTGGCCCAAGGATCTAGACATTGATTTATGTTCAGGAACCTGGAATAAATCTACTAAACTAAATCCCATTCTGCATAATTTACATAAGCACTCACGAGTGGATAACAGTAAAACTGCAATCGTTCTTGTGATAATGGTAGCGTGAAATGGGCAATTTTATCTCCACTGTATTTCCGTGATTTTGCTATTCACTTTCAGTGTTATACCTGTTGAATTTTACTTATTTTTAACCCCCGATGCAAACTGAGGGGTGCTATAAGTTTAAGGTATGTATCTGTCTGTGAATCATAGCTCCCAAATGAAAGGTCCGACTTCAATCCTTTTTTATTGCAAGTTGGTTTAATCGGGACGGTTGTTAGCTATGTTCCATGGAAGTCAGCCGTTTGAGTCTCATTCACTAAGCCAAGTAAAAATATTTTCCGCCAGCATGCTCTCTTGATATACGCTACATAATACATAAGAGCTATATAAGTTTCGTAGTACCAGACTGCAGAGCTCTAAAAGATCTAAATCAAAATTCGCAAGAACATACCTTTATCTACATCTACATCTACATGGATACTCTGCAAATCACATTTAAGTGCCCGGCAGAGGGTTCATCGAACCACCTTCACAATTCTCTATTATGCCAATCCCGTACAGCGCGCGGGAAGAATGAACACCTGTATCTTTCCGACCGAGCTCTGATTTCCGTTACTTTATCGTGGTGTAGGTAATTTTGATATCTATGTCTGGGTAAGCTTACAACACACTCTCTATACCCTAAAGCTAGTGAGTGCTCACATGTGTAGTTCATATTTATTTCGGGGATTCTGAATTTGTCAGAGATTGACTGCTCAAGATTATCAACCCATGGCTACGCTTCAGTGATAGACTCTCCGAGTCTACTGAGTACCTATGCCTGTATTTCTTACTCATTTTGCAGTTTCTGAATTTATAAAAGCCGTAAGATTTCGTGGGCAGCTGTTTGTTAAAGGATCATTATACACTCAAAATTCAAAGAAACTCATACCTTCCTAATATGGTGTACGGCTCCCGCGAGCACGTAGAAGTATCGCAACACGTCTTGGCATGGACTTGACTAATGTCTGAAGTAATTGTGCAGGGAAATGACATCATGAATGGTTCAGGGCTGTCCATAAATCCGTAAGAGTACGAAGGGATGGAGATCTCTTCTCAACAGCAATTTGCAAGGCACCCCAGATATGCTCAATAATGCTCATGTCTGGGGAATCTGGTGGCCAGCGGAAGAGTTTAACCAGAGAAGAACGTTCCTGGCGCCATTCTGGAGGCGTGGGGTGTCGCATTGTCCTGCTGAAATTGCCCAAGTCCATCGGGATGCACAATGGACATGAGTGGATGTATGTGATCAGACACGATGCTTACGTACGTGTCACCTGTCAGAGTCGTATCTAGACGTATCAGTGGTCCCATATCACTCCAACTGCACACGCCCCACACCATTATAGAGGCTCCAGCAGCTTTAACAGTCCCCTGCTTACATGCTGGTTCCAGGGATTCATAAGGTTGTCAACATACCCGTCCTCTCGATACAGTTTGAAACGAGACTCGTCGGCCTAGGCAACATGTTTATAATCATCAACAGTCCAATGTCGGTGCTGAAGGGCCCAGGCGAAGCGTAAAGCTTTGTGTTGTGCAGTCATGACGGTTACCCGAGTGGGCCTTCGATCCCGAAAACCCATATCGACGATCTTTCGTTGAATGGTTCGCACGCTGACGCCCAGCATTGAAATTTCCAACAATTTACGGAAAGAGTGCGCTTCTGTCACGTTGAACGATTCTATTCAGTCGTCGTTGGTCCCGGTCTTGTAGGATCTTCTTCCGGCAGCAGCGGAGTCGGAGATTTGATGTTTTACCGGATTACTGATAGTCACGGTACACTCGTAAAATGGTCGTACGCAAAAATCCCCACTTCATCGCTATCTCGGAGATACTGTGTACCATCGCTCGTGCGCCGACTATAACATCACGTTCAAACTCACTTAAATTTTGATGACCTGCCATTGTAGCAGCAGTAAGTGATCTCAACTGCGCCAGGCCGTTGCTGTCTTATAGAAGCGTTGCCGACCACAGTGTCGTTTTCTGACTGTATACATACAGCACTTCTGTATTTAAATACGCATGCCTATACCAGTTTCTTTGGCGCTTCAGTGTAGTATGATATGCTACCTTGTTCTTATAAGCTCTTATATGGGATTGTACCTCGTAACTGTTTCCATGCTGATGTCAATGAATAAATTAATTTCGTAACCTTTAGATTTTAAAGTGATCATAACCGCTTCATAGCCCCTTCCACATCCATTCACTCTGAAACGTGTTTATTTTCAGTGTAAACTGAATATGAGCGGTGAATATAACCTGTTTTAGAAGGAAGTTGGGCCTTGTGCATATTAAATTAAAGGAACACCAGAGGATATTTCCTGCTCACGACATTATTTGCCCTATCTCCTGTACGCAAATCGACTAATTAGTAAATTCCTATCATAGTTATGCGGTGCATGCTAGAAATTGTTTTCTAGCGTGCAACAAAGTAAATGATAACATTTACTTTGTTGGGCAGCTTACGTCGCTTGATACGTAATTCATCAAACTGGCACACAGGGTGGCGATCATGACGTGAGTAGATGAGATCTGACTACCAGCGAAGGGTGTAGAAAGTCAAATAAAGTACAAAAGGCACAGGGATGCTTTCAGTACATTGCCACATTCCTCCTCAAAGATGACCGATACAATATATGTATATTAACAGCTTAACGATGGGAAGGTAGACAAACAAATGTAAGACATTTCCAATCTCTTGTAACCAACAACATTAAATTAATGTACATGAAGTGCCAGTATTTATGTTACAAGAGCCGCATGGAAATTATTCCATAGTAGGACAACAACTTCATTTACAAAATATTCGTGAAACCAACGTAGACATAAAGGAAATTTGGTGAATAGACGGTACAGAGAGAATGAGGTCTGCTCTACACTCATCTTAACTGCAAGTCCTACTTTGTTGCTCGTAACGGCTCAGGACGGACAAGAACACCTTGCTTTGACGTAGCTTGCCAGGCACGCATTTGCACCAAATATTACCTTTTCCCCACTACTCGTTCACAGACAAAATGCTGTTCGCAGTTCTCATTACAATTTCACGCACACAAACCCAGGCTACATTCACTCTTCACTGTGCTTACTTCTCAATATATTTCACAGCAGTCTTACCACACCATATCACACATAAGAACCGAAAATATCAGAAGCCCGAACGGAATAGGAATCTTTGTGCGTCTTAAAAAACCACAAGCCATGCTGTCTACTCAGCTGCTTCCACTTCTAACTGGCTGAACTAGCAATGGCTTCAAGGACTGTAGTTAAGACAAACCTGCCTTGTTAAGCCAAGTGTGACTACACATATGTCGACTAGTGGCCAAAGATATAACAGCGATGTGTGCTCTCGCGTAACAGAATCACAAAACATGAAAATTTGGTAGCTGACACCTGTGATGGATAAGTTTCCGTCTTTACCACACGTACACCGAGTTTTATACACCGCTTATACGGACAGAGTGGAACCTTTATCACTTGCAGACCTGAGGACATGACATGTACTCTTAGTTGGTCTATAAACCAGTCTGACGTTTCGTTTCTGCAAAATCTTCCCGATTTAAACACTTACTTTTTTTTAACGAAAGGGAGAGAAATTGTTCCTTCATCGTAGTGTCTTATGTTTGTCTTGTGTCCAATATTTTCTGCGCCTAAAAATCTATTTACTTATTTACCTGAGTAGCTATTTTTCACAAAAGCCTGTTTCAGATGTTTCAATTCGTCGTTAAAATTCTTTTGGCTTTGTTACTAAAGCTATTAATGAGACCCGTCTTCTGTTACCGATGATGGTTGTAGTTCTTACATAGATATCTACCCCATATGTGACTTCAAGGGAAAAAAGAAAGTTTTCTAACCTTCCAGCGGTCTATTTCATGACCAAAACATACAAGACGGACATTGTATTGTCATTTTCAGTTTCCATATTAAACTTGAAACGTCCCCTTGGATAAATTATACAAGACTGGTCTATGCGAAACGTCCTCTTTAAACAATTATACACGAATGTGCTTAAACTGACACACAATATTTTTGGCGCAACGCAATCTGACTTCCAAAAATCCCTACGAAAGAATGGCCCTGACTAGCATTAACCTATACGTTTCACAAATCACTTACATCACAAAAATCTTCGTTACTCGAACTACTGCAATACAGGGAGCGCCACTACTGCCAGCTAACTAAAAGATTCAAACTACAGAAGTCACTAACTACTGATAGGCACAGTTAGCAAATGAAAGATTTTAATAGAGAACAAACAATGTATTTACCTTTATAGTCATAATATATATATCAGTTCATGACACCAGTTCTTACAAATTTCAAAACTCCGTCATCTCTCTCCCACGTCCACCACTGCTGGCGGCTCACCTCCAACTGCGCAACGCTACGCGCTGTTGGCATCCAGCTGCCGCTGCCCAACACTACAATGGCGAGTATTACAACAATGCCAACCAGAAACAGACTGCACACGGCACAGCCAGTGATTTTCATACAGAGCGCTACGTCGCGGCGGCGTTACCAATAAAAAAACCTAAACAGTCTACTTACAAACTGGCTTTTTGGATTTACACTAGTTCGAATAGCAAAAGAATTCTTTAATGCCTTTTTCTTTTCATTCTAATAAAACCACAAATTTATCATCCTAAAACCTATATTATCGCGTTGGTTTCTTATTTGGTTTTTCTAGAGCTGATAGTCGTGAAGGCTAACTGCCATTCCGCAGTGGTAACACCGTTTCCCGTCAGATCACCGAAGTTAAGCGATGTCGGAGTTGACTGGGACTTGGCTGTGTGACCGTCGGGGTGTCTGTTGGCCAGTGGGGTGCGCTCGGCCCTTGTGAGGCAAACTGAGGAGCTTTTTGACTGAGAAGCAGCGGCTCCGGTCTCGTAAACTGACAACGGCGAGGAGAACGGTGTGCTGACCACATACCCCACCGTAGTCCCATCCGTTGATGCTTATCGGCTAAGGATGACTCGGCGGTCTGTCGGTACAATTGGGGCTCCAATGTCGGTTAACCTAGTTTTGTATAACCAATATGACGGTTTCCATATAAAAACTGGCTATCGCAAGACCCAATGGGCTACCCATTGTGATACCGTCGACTTGACTTAATTTCTTTCGCCCCTATGGGGGCATAGGGCATCCAGGAGAACTTGCCGTCCGTCTCTGTCTTTGGCCACTTGCCTCAATTCTGCCCATGTCTTGCAACTCTTTTTGCTTCCCCTTCCACTGTCCTCTTCCATGTGCCCCTTGGTCTTCCTCTTTTCCTTGTTCCCTGGGGATGGCTCCATCTGGTTTGCTTAAGGTGTGCCCCAACCATCTCCACCTTTTCTATCGTATCTGGTCTTCTGTAGGTATCTGGTTTGTTATTCGCCAGAGCTCCTCATTACATATTTTTTCTGGCCACCAGATATTCATGATGGTCAAAGACATCTATTTATGAAATATTGTAACTGGGATGTAATCTTTTTATCCATTTTCCAGCTTTCACTGGCGTAGAGAAGGACAGCCTTCACATTTGTATTCAAAATACGGATTTTTGTTTTGTACGTGATATTTCTATTTTTCCATATTGGATACAACTGTATGAAGGCAGCATTTGCCTTTTTAATGCGGTTTTTACGTCATCTCCAGCTCCACCATCTTCTGCCGCTATACTACCCAGATACAGGAATGAGTTGACAGTCTCCACCCGCTGCTCACCTATTAACAATGGCACCTCCACGTTCCCTGAATTTACTCTCATTTCCTTTGTTTTGCCTATATTTATCTTTACACCGTCGATGTCATCAGAAAATTCATCGTCCAATTGGAACTGACTGGAACTAAGGCAACGTCAAAAGTGAGCAGCCAAGTATCCTAGCAAAAGATGCGCTAAAGAGGGTGGTAAAAAATCCAGCCCGTGTAATATGTATTAGATTGGTACAGAATTGACGTTTTTAACGAACAGGTGAACTATCAATCAAAGAAAATACAGTTGTGCATGAGTTAAACATTCCAGATGAACTTCATGTGCTCAGTTCTACCGGTGCTTTCTGACTGTTCTGGAATCACGACTTTTGGATCCTCAGACTTCCATTTTTACACAAGAGGCATGGTAAACCAGTGAGAGTATTGGAACTGACATAACTTGCGCCATTATGTATCGGAAAATCTCAACCAGTAATTTGAAGATCCGATGCATAATCTCAAGACTGGTATTTGGTGCACAGTGTCTTGTGTTCCACAAGTAACACGATTCTATCCCCCATGCGTAAATCCGGTCCAGAACAGAAGATAGAAAAAACTGAGGAGAAAATAAAACCAGTCGGAATGCGAGAAAAAAAGAGTTATTTAAAAGCAAATTATGTTTACGGTCTTAGGGGGCAAACGTTACATTAACAGATGTTGAGGTGGTGACCATGAAGTACGCTCTATTTAAAAACTATACTGGATATATGTTATCAGTCAGATAATATGGAAAATGATGGGGAAACCAAGACTGTATACTAACTGCTTGATGCCATCAAATGGGTGCATCTTCTATTCCGAGGGTTCGTTGTTGAGCTTACTGAATAATGGTTAAGTCAAATACGAACAACACATACAGCCCATAGAAGAATTATATAGTAATTACAAATATGTTGCTGTATTACGTTTTCCTCTTGTCATTCTCTTGTTTTGGTCTATAAACAACTTTTTCATCCAAATGTTTGTTTAGCAAGTCGTTGTCTTGTAACTAGGGTAACGACACTCTATTTCGTAAATAAATACTAAATTAGGCAGGTAATGAAATTCGTACTCCATAAAAAATTAAGTTCTCCAATAGAATATTAGGAATGACACAGTCTTCGATAAGTCACAGAATACGCAACTGGTGATATTGTATCATTCACGTGTTTTTTATGTGCTCAGTGGATGTCACATTAGTGTGGTGTCACCGCAAGCCACCACACTTGCTAGGTTGTAGGCTTCAGATCGGCCGCGTTCCGTCAGTACACATCGGACCCGCGAATCGCCACTGTCGACACTAGCAGACCGAGCGCCGCCTCTCGGTTGGTCCTAATAGACAAGCTAGCGCACTGGCCAGTTCTACAGGCGACTTTCATAGGAATGGTTTACTCCTTTCAGCTTCAGAGATATCATGTGCAGAGACCCTAGTTAGCATAGACTTCAGCTAACTCAGTAGCCACGACCTAACCAGGCGCCACATACAGTTTATGCATAGACAATTGAACTATATGTATGAAGCAATCAGAATTGTAAAGAATTATTCGCAGTTCAGTCTGTAACAGCACTTGTAAATATTGTTGTTCGAAGTCAAGATCGACGTTCACCGCTGATGCTGAATTAAAGCTAAGTATTTAATTGTATTCCTGTCTACTAACTTTCTGATCACCTAAGATTTTCCAGACACATCCCGCCAAGTATAATTCATTGATTCTCAAGTCAGCCTACGTGATCAACGCGTGAAATTAACGGCCACAACTCGTGATCAGACTAAGAGTCAAACTGCGTGACTCAGCCACGTCACTTTTTTTTTTCATGAGGCCCGTAGTTCCGCCTCATACCCAACAATTAGAGTAGCATTCTCGGCTGTGTATACAATTACTGCACAGATGGGTGACAACCATGTGGTACTTTCTCAAAAAATTTAGAAATTTTTCAAGGAGTGACACTGTACGGTTGTTATTGACGTCTCTGGGTGTTTGTTATTGACGTCTCTGGCTGTCATACACTACTGGGCATTAAAATTGATGAACCACGAAGATGACGTGCTACAGACGCGAAATTTCACCGACAGGAACAAGATGCTGTGATATGCAAATGATTTGCTTTTCAGAGCATTCACACAAGGTTGGCGCCGATGGCGACACCTACAACGTGCTGACATGAGGAAAGTTTCCAACCGAATTTTTGCCTGGTCAAACGTTGTTGTGATGCCTCGTGTAAGGATCACGTTTCCGACTTTGATAAAGGTCGGATTGTAGCCTATCGCGATTGCGGTTTATCGTATCGCGACATTGCTGCTCGCGTTGGTCGAGATCCAATGACTGTTAGCACAATATGGAATCGGTGGGTTCAGGAGGGCAATACGGAACGCCGTGCTGGATCCCAACGGCCTCGAATCACTAGAAGTTGAAATGACAGGCATCTTAGACGCATGCCTGTGATGGATCGTGCAGCTACGTCTCGAACCCTGAGTCAACAGATGGAGACGTTTGCAAGACAACAATCATCTGCACTATCAGTTCGACGTTTGCAGCAGCATGGACTATCAGGTCGGAGACCATGGCTGCGGTTACACTTGACGCTGCATCACAGACAGGAGCGCCTGTGATGGTGTTCTCAACGACGAACCTGGGTCCACGAATGGCAAAACGTCATTTTTTCGGATGAATCAATTTTCTGTTTACAGCATCATGATGGTCGCATCCGTGCTTGGCGACATCGTGGTGGACCCACATTGGAAGCGTGTATTCGTCATCGCCATACTGGCGTATCATCCGGCGTGATGGTATGGGGTGCCATTCGTTACATGTCTTGGTCACCTCTTGTTCGCATTGACGGCACTTTGAACAGTGGACGTTACATTTAAAATTTGTTACGACCCTTGCTCTACCCTCCATTCGATCCCTACGAAACCCTACATTTCAGCAGGATAATGCACGTCCGCATGTTGCAGGTCCTGTACGGCCATTTCTGGATACAGAAAATGTTCGACTGTTGCCCTGGCCAACACATTCTCCAGATCTCTTATCAATTGGAAACGTCTGGTCAATGGTGGCCGAGCAGCTGGCTCGTCAGATTACGCCAGTAACTACTCTTGATGAACTGTGGTATCGTGCTGAAGCTGCATGGGCAGCTGTACCTGTACACGCCATCCGAGCTCTGTTTGACTCGATGCCCAGGCGTATCAAGGCCGTTATTACGGCCAGAGGTGGTTATTGAGGTTACTGATTTCTCAGGATCTAATCACCCAAATTGCGTGAAAATGTAATCACATGTCAGTTCTAGTATAATATATTTGTCCAATGAATAGCCTACTCGTTTATCATCTGCATTTCTTCTTGGTGTAGCAATTTTAATGGCCAGTAGTGTATTTAATTGTATTCCTGTCTACTAACTTTCTAATCGCCTAGTATGTTCCAGATACATCCCGTCAAGTATAGTTCATTGATCCTCACGTCAGCCTACGTGATCAGCGCGTGCAATTAATGGCCACATCTCATGTTACAGACGAAGAGTCAAATTGCGTGACTCAGTCGGGTCACCCTTTTTTCATGAGGCCCATATTTCCGCCTCATACACAACAATTAGAGTAGCCTTCTCAGCTGTGTATACAATTACTGCTCAGGTGGGTGACAACCATGTGGTACTTTCTCAAAAAATTTAGAAATTTTTCAAGGAGTGACACTGTACGTTTGTTACTTACGCCAGTGGCTGACATATTTTAATCTGTTTGCTGTCGCTAGGATCAACAGAGCGTGTGACGCCATACGGCAGCAGCCGGCCGACAGCATGGCACTGGCGACAATTCCCCTGGCACTCACAGCCAGTGTATTTGCAGAAGAGTCCGTGCCACTGTCGCTGCCGCCGCCGCCGCCGCCGCCGCCGCCGCTGGCGCAGCCGCCATTAGCATGTAAATACAGTGTTGACCGACGGCCCACCGCTATTGTTTCATTATGTCTTGGCTTTCCTTGCGACCATCATCAATTAGGCGCCAGTAAATAGGCAGACGCCAACGCCAGCGCCCAGTCCGAGTAATTGCGACACACCGTGTTTATGGCTTCCGGCGGCTCTTTCTCGTCGTAAATATACGCTGATTACGAGACAATGCGCGTTCGGACAAAACACTCTCAAACGCGTCGCGATGACGTACATGTGAGAACGTACTCACTCACGGTGACACGGCCAAGCGCTAGGAATAATGGTGGCATTAAATGCAGTGCCAGCGTGATGCTGGTATACTCAGTGCCACGATTTGACGCGATGATTCATTCTTTACCTGGCGCGCAATAGGATATTCAGCATTACTGAGTTTCCTTCTACGTGGCAAGAACTGAATGTGAATTTAGGCATTATAAAATTTCTTGTTTCTATGTTTTTCTATTTCTCCTGTACTTCAGAAATTCTGCCGATTCGCAGTATCTAAAGATACTTCAGTTCTACATGACAGTGTACGAAGTAAAAAAAGTCGTCGCAGATTATTAGGACTTAAAACCGTGAAATTTCCCATTGTGATCGACTATCTTATATAAACACTGCTGAATAGCTGAGCGGATAATTTTAGATACCTTAAAGTGTGTCCTATAATCAGTAAAAATTTCATTTCTCGGTCACTAACGGCAACAGGAAACTAGTTTTTCAGCATGGGTGGGAGGTTGCGAATATAATACCTCTAGACATTACCTTGTCCGTAATTTCGGAGATTTCAGAGCATATAGAGGGATCAATAAATAAAGGACCAATTCAGCAGCATCAGACGATAAAGGCGCACATAATATCCGTCGATATGTACCTTTTAAAATTACAGTAAATTCCAGGAATCTATTCCTCAGTTTTGTACTCATTTTCTTAAGCTGATACTTCTTTTTAAGCATTAGACTGTCGAGAAATAGCGAGAGGATAAACAATGTTCCGAAATTCTCGCAGCGTCGACGTAGACTCAAAACCTTCTGACGTATGAGAGAAATAAGGTGCTCGGATCGTCTGTATTTTACGAAAACTAAAATCGTTCGAGTACTGAGGACATTTTCTGTTTCTCGTAGCTCGTGACACGTCAAAAGTGTTGTGCTTGCCCTGTATCTGTGTCAGAAGTCCTCCATAACAAGATTTTGGCCACCAGCCAACACTCAACGCAATCATTTGCATCACGGCACGCGATTTTTTTTAAAGAAAGGAAGCCGAGACAAATTTAACAAGAGTCGGTGTGGATTACCGTCCTCTTCGTTTAGACTCTATGTCTGGCTGTATGTAATATATGAAGCTTGTTTAGGTCCAACTTTTTTGTGTGAAAGGAATGAGCCAGAGAGAATTTGTTCTTTCGATGTTCTTGAAGGAATTATCAAGTGTAAAACAAACTTGACAAATGGCTACTTACATGGTTTAACATCAACGCAGATGATCCAAATGCAATTTATCTTCGTCCTGGTCATAATGTCATTCCACATTGCCGCAAAACAAAAGAGAAAATCAACTTCAAGTTAACATCCCTATACCTGTTATGAGGGGTCCTTTGTACACTCATGGTCATAAATTAAGTATAATTGCAGAATGTGGTGCCACACAACGTAGCAATACACAAAACTGGCGCTAATGGCACAGGTATATAGGGAACACACACGATATTGGTGATAAGTTGAGAAAACCGTCCTGAAACACATGTGCTACAAAACGCCGCTGCTTCCTGCGCATGTACCCTGGCATCAATATGGGATATGATCACCATGCACACGTACACAGGCCGCACAACGGGTTGGCATACTCTGGATCAGGTGGTCGAGCAGCTGCTGGGGTATAGCCTCCCATTCTTGCACCAGTGCCCGTCGGAGCTCCTGAAGTGTCCTAGGGGTTTGAAGACGTGCAGCGATACGTCGACCGAGAGCATCCCTGACGTGCTCGATGGGGTTTAGGTCTGGAGAACAGACAGGCCACTCCATTCTCCTGATATCTTCTGTTTCAAGGAATTCATCCATGATGGCAGGTCGGTGGGGCCGTGCGTTATCATCCACCAGGTGGAAGGTGGGACCTACTGCACCCCTGACAAGGCAGACGTACTGGTGCAAAATGACGTCCCGATACACCTGACCTGTTGCAATTCCTATGTCAGAGACATGCAGGAGCGATCATAATACCACCCCACACCATCAAACCACGACCACCATACAGGTCCCTTTCAAGGACATTAAGTGGTTGGTATCTGGTTTCTGGTTCACGCCAGATGAAAATCCGGCGAGAATCACTGTTCGGACTATACCTGGACCATGACCATGTACTGTGTTCTTGACACCAGGCTTTACGGGCTCTCCTGTGACCAGGGGTCAGTGGAATGCGCCTTGCAGGTCTCCGGGAGAATAAACCAAGTCTGACAGTCGTCTGTAGACTGTGTGTCGGGAGACAACTGTTCCAGTGGCTGCAGTAAGGTCCCGAGCAAGGCTACCTGCAGTACTCCGTGGCCGTCTGCGGGCGCTGATGGTGAGATATCAGTCTTCTTGTGGTGTTGTACACTGTGGACGTCCCGTATTGTAGCGCCTGGACACGTTTCCTGTCTGCTAGAATCGTTTCCATGTTCTTGAGGTCACACTTTGTGGCACACGGAGGGCCCGTGCTACGACCTGCTGTGTTTGACCAGCCTCCAGTCGCCCTAGTATTCTACCCCTTTTAACGTCATCAGTATGTGTTCTTTGAGCCATTTTCAACACACAGTCACCATTAGCACGTCTGAAAACCTCTGCACACTTACTCGCTGCACCGTACTCTGACATGCACCAACACACCTCTGCGTATGTGGGCTGCTGCCAGCGCCACCGTGCGACGACCGCAGGTCAAATGCACCGCATGGTCACATCCCGAGGTGATTTAAACCCGCAAACAACCCACCAGAATGTTGTTTCGCCATGTATCAGCATTATCCTTAAACTATGAGTGTAGTATAAAGAGCTTGTTCCTCTATTGCAGACTAAATGACAGACTTGTTGGATATGTGTAAATACCTTGATGTTCAATGTATGGAATTTTATGTGAACTTTCTTTCTCAGTGAGCAGTTCAATTTCTTTTTCCTCTGTTTAACTTATTATTTGCTGTTGTTTCTTGTCCCGTATAGGACTAGTTCTTTTAAGCTTCGAAGTTAATTAAAAATACGTTATAACATCTCACTACGTCAGATAATATGTTCTGTTAATTTCCCATTGTTTTTGCGATAGCAATAGAAAATTAATATTTTTTATGACCAGCGTTACTTCATAATGTACTTTTACACTACAAGCAATCTTCTTACACGGAAAGCAACGTAAAACCTAAGATACTGAAACGTCCCCTTAGAAAAATTATATGTGACTGTGCTTAAACTGAAACACAATATTTTTGGCGCAACGCAATCTGACTTCCAAAAATCCCTACGAAAGAATGGCCCTGACTAACATTAACCTATACGTTTCACAAATCACTTACCTCACAAAAATCTTCGTTACTCAAGCTACTGCAATACAGCGAGCGCCACTACTGCCAGCTAAATAAAAGATTCAAACTACTGAAGGCACTAACTACTGATAGCCATAGTTAGAAAATGAAAGATTTTAATAGAGAACAAACAATGTATTTACCTTAATAGTCATAATATATATATATCAGTTCGTGACACCAATCCTTACAAATTTCAAAACTCCGCCACCTCTCTCCCCACGTCCACCACTGCTGGCGGCTCACCTCCAACTGCGCAAAGCTACGCGCTGTTAGCATCCAGCTGCCGCAGCTCAACACTACAATGGCAGACAACAATGCAAACTAAACACAGACTGCGCACAGCACAGCCAGTGATTTTCATACAGAGGACTGGCGGCGGCGTTACCAATAAAAAATCCTAAACAGCCTACTTACATAGCCCCCATGCTCCCCACAAAAAATTTACAAATTGTTTTGGGCAGTGGCCAATACAGATTTGAAAAAATTTTTCATAATTACAATAACAAAGAAATGAAATGCACACACTTATCGATACAATGTTGGTCAAAAGCAAAAATTTGCTCACAGTCCACAAAGACAGTCCTGATCATTCATCAAAGTAAAATTGCAGTGTTTTTCTCAAAGTCTGAGTAGTAAAAGAAAATTCACATGGAAGTAGTGTATTTCCATGCAGTCTTGAAGAAGTAGTGTTGTCCTTCCAACGGAAAGACAGTGCTGACTCTTGATATGCAGACAGGTAATGGGCCACAAGAGAGCAAACCCGCAGCAGAGTCAGTCGAAGTTTTAAAGAATATTGGTAGGTAGGTCGTCACAGAGTAGACCCATTGTAGTCCTGGTAGAGATTACGGTATTGGTGGGCCACCAGAGGTGCAGACCCACTGCAGTCCTTGTAGAAATAATGGTATTGGTGGGTCATCAAAGTTGTAGACCCACTGTAGTCCTTGTAGAGATGGCCAGCAGCCATCTGTTTGACTGTGCAGGCGCACAATCACCATTGAAGAGTCTTGCGGATAATATAACAAGTCCATAACCACCACTTGTGCACTCAGAAAAATTGTTTATATAACAGCAATGCTGTTATCCAGTCCCTTACTGAGTTATTAACACATGTGGAAACACTATCAGTCCCTACGTGTCACATATTGTCCATATACTATGACCAACAGAAATGTGTGCGGTGAAATGTAATTTACAAGTTACTTAATTTGATGAACTGGTGTCAATTACAATTTTATAACATAAGAATGCAATAACAAAGGTACAAAATACATCTTTAAAAAACATAACAATACAGATAACATTTGCAGTAGTACAGGCTTTACAAAAGAATCGAAATAGCAAATACATCAGTGTTACAAAAATTATAAGTACGTACATAAAAGATCAGAATAACTTCTGAAACATCGACTTCACACATGAGCATTAGAACAAAACAGAATAAATAATGTGTAAACATCTTTACAACGTAAATAACATGTTATTAATGCAAATTATATTTGAGGATAACAGTATTCCTCATCATAGTGAATGTAGCTTAGTATTAGAAAAATTCTGCAACATAAGTCTTATCAGATAAACATACAAAGACAGGAAGAACATAAATACACAAGGGTACACAAACACACGAGTAGAATTTTAATATTTTTCAATATTTGGCCATCGTCGTGGTAGGCATTTATCCCTGGGTCATAAGCCATTCGTGCAGCTGCTAAATGTAGTTATTAGTTTTATCAACTGATGTACTTGACCTGTATTACCTGTTAAAAAGTAACGCCGTATCGCAGTTGATAAGTGTTTCTGATACTGCTTATTACATTAAATTATTTTGTTAATTTTGTTTTGGGCTCATCAATTTTTTCTATTTTTTATCATCGGCTTGCATTCGTGCATTTCACACGTGTACCACGTACCACTGTCTGACGGTCGGTCGTGAAGGACCGGGTGGGAGATATGGTTTCTATCAGTCATTTCACGCAGTACCACCTGCAAAGGGGCACCATTTTGTCAACATGCAAAAGCATAAAATGTAAGTGTGCGTGAATGTTATACCGCAAACCGCACCCTTGTACCTATTATCAATTCTGAAATATAAGTATTCAAATTTGCAAAGATTATTTTGGAACGCTCTGTACTTAGTAAAAACGAGGAGACACAGATATATATCAAATGGACTGCATCAATTGGAGTGCATCATGGTTAGATAAAGACTTATGAATCCAGTTCTTGACTGCAAGTTAAATAGTGATGAATGAAACAAACAAACACCGTCCGAACAAGCGTTGAAGGACCAACGGTACCGACCGGCCGCCGCATCATCCTCAGCCCTTAGGCGCCATCAGATGCGGATACGTAGGGGCATGTGATCAGCACACCACTCTCCGGGCCGTCGTCAGTTTTCGTGAGTGCATCCCCCTTGCCAACAACACTAAGCAGACCCGGACAGAGACCCATCCAAGTGCTAGACAGACCCGACAGCGCTTAACTTCAGTGATCTGATGGGAACCGGTGTTACGACTGCGACAAGGCCGTTGGCAAACAATGATGACAAACAGGATGAGATTCGAGAGGGCAATGAAAATGGTATGTATAATGAAATATAACAATGAAAATTTAGGACAGAATAAGAAGTGGAAATTGTGTGAGGCAGAGACCAATGGGCTACATAAAAGTGTAGCAAAGAAGTGGTATACAATAACGAAAAAAGTTATGGAAGTATGAACCGGACACCGTAGGAAAAATGAAAACATGGATGACTAAGAAATTTTTAGAGCTGATTAAGAGAAGATGATAACACAAGAATCGTAAAAATGAGGCAGGGTGGCAGACCTACAGGTTGCTTAGGTATGAAACTAACAGAGAGTATTAAGAGGTTAAAAATGTGGGAATGAGGTAAACACATTAACATTTTGAGAAAGATATAACTGTTAGAACTACCGAAGGTGAACAAAAAGGAGTCTATAGAAAAGTGAAGTGCGAAGGTGTTAAGAACGAGGTGCACATGGGAGATGTCTGTTAAATGAGAAGAAGCATGCCGGACATTTGCCACGCTGGACATTTGGCACACCGGACATATGCCACACTTGCCCCTTCACCAGGTAGCGATCCCTCAGGTAAGGGACTCCCTTCCTCGTACTTCTTCTGTCCGCTGTCAAACCGCCGTCTCCACATCTCACTCGATACAACCATTACATAAGGGACCTACTTCTTCGACATCTTGGCCAAATACAGCTCTTTTTCGGAAATAGAAATATTTATAACTTTTGGGAAACGAAAGCAATACCGACGATTATGTTAGTATGTAATTAGTTTTGAAGAATATAGAAAGCTACGGAACAGAGTGAAACAATGCATTCGCAATGCCAAAATCAGGCACGCTCGCTCCCTTGTATGCAGCGATCTGACACCCACGACTCTATGGAAGAATCTCCGTAGCTTGGGGGTCGGAAAGGCAAAATCGGAAACTACTTTTCATGTGTCAGTTAACGAATTAAATGAATTCTTCTCTGCACCTCTGAATACCAGCAAGGCTGATAATTACCGTCCACAAGAATCCCCAAACAGGATAACTAACAACGATACCTTCCATATAAAACATGTAACAACAAATACGGCAAGAAAAGCAATAATGAGAATCTCTTCTGATGCAATAGGCAACGACAGTATCGGTATAGCCATGATTAAGAATGTTGCCGATATCTTAGTACCTGTCTTAACTGACATATTTAATTTTTCCCTCGTGAACGGAATATACCCCACTGCATGGAAAAGAAGCATAATTCGACCCATCCCTAAGGTCGAAAACCCGCAACTGCCTAGTGATTACCGACCAATTAGCATACTGCCTGCTGTTTCCAAAGCACTGGAATATATTGTTCATGACCAAATCACTGAACACTTGCATGAATCCAGTCTATATGACAAATTTCAATCCGGTTTCCGTAAACATCACAGCACAAACACTGCTCTAATTAAAGTAACTGATGACCTGAAATATGCCATCGACAATCGAAAGGCAACAATATTGACGCTACTGGACTTCAGCAAAGCTTTTGACACTGTTAACTTTGACATATTACCCAGAAAAATGCAACAGCTTAATTTCTCTGATAGTGCAATGAGATGGTTTGAAAGCTACTTAAAAGACAGACAGCAATGTGTTGTCTGCGCAAATGAAAGATCTTCCTGGAAACATGTTTCTTCGGGAGTGCCACAAGGATCAGTCTTAGGACCACTTTTGTTTTCTTTATATGTCAACGATATTTCGTCGGTTTTGTCCTCCTGTAAACATCATTTCTATGCCGACGACCTCCAGCTCTACCTAAGCGTCAGACCTGAAGACGTAAACACTGCAATCGCTCTGATGAATGATGATCTGTCTTCAGTAGTGACATGGGCGAAAAATCTGGGGCTTAAATTAAATGCAAAAAAGACGCAAGTAATCTTAATAGCCCATCAGAAATTAATAAGTTCAGATTTCCGCGAACGGCTACCTCCTATTCTGCTCGAAGATACTCCAATACCATATCAGAAAACAGTGAAGAACTTGGGTGTAACTCTGGACGAGCATCTCAACTGGGCGGAGAATACAGTCGCAGTGTGCCGAAAGACGTCTGCTTGTCTCTATGCTCTCAAAAAGTTTCGGAACATATTCCCACAGGACTTGAAACGCCAGCTCGTGCAAGCACTCGTTCTACCGAACCTCCACTATTGTGATGTGATTCAACAAGGCATGAGTAGTGAAAACAAAAGACGGCTAGAGCTAACCATGAATGCCTGTGTGCGTTACACCTGCAACATTCGCCGATATGATCATGTTAGTGCTTCATACTCCGAGCTAGGGTGGCTGCGGCCGGACAAACTGCGTGACTACCACACTCTATGTCTACTTCACCGACTCCTCATCGCGCAAGCACCCCAGTACCTAGCTTCAGAGATTAAAAACCTGTCATGCCATCATAATCGAAACACGAGGTCACTCTTATCTGGTATCCTAACTGTGCCCACTCACAAAACAAAAACTTTTGCAAACTCCTTCTCAGTTGCCGCTGTCCGCCTCTGGAACAAACTGCCCCTTACCTTGAGGAAAATTCAATCTCCTGTGGCTTTTAAGAAGAAGTTGAAGCATTTCCTACTATCATCCGCATAAAATTCTCCACAAAATTCATGTGCAAGGCCAATCCTCTCATCTGTAAAATAGCAAAGCTAGCGTCTCGTATCTTGCTGCTGAGATGCCTTCCTCTTCATCTATCTCTATTAGCCACGCAGTCTCCTTTTCCTTTATATTTTCCTTAATTATGTTTCATCATGTCTCTCTATTCTTCTCCTCCCTTCACCATGAGTCTCCCTCATACTCCCTGCTGCCAGCACTCCTATCTTATCTTAAATCTTTCTCTTCAATAATGTATTTTTCGAGGTGTACCTTTCTAATTGTTTATCTCACTTTTTGTATTAGATGTAGTTTAACATGCCTACTGAAACATATGACTGTAAAATAATTAGAATGCCTGGTTAGATGTAAGAGAGGGCCTGATGGCCCTAATCTTGCCAGGTTAAATAAATAAATAAATAAATAAATATAAATATAGATTCCTCTGTCTGTACGATAGCTTCCTTTCACACTTACTGATTGCGATAGAAACAGTCCATCGCCATGGGAGTAACAAGAAAGAAATGATGTAAACAGAATGCGAAAGTACGCTAATCATACAGAATGCGGATGTACGCTAATCATTTCTTTTTGATCACTGCATTTGTGCCTACTTTAATTACTATAACTGCATCCCAAAAGACAACAAGGAAAGAAGAAATGGGTATGTGAATGTTTGAAAAGAAGAACGACATACTCCATGTTAATTTACTCTCTAAAATGCGATACCTCTTGCGGCGAAACATTAGTTAATAAAGTGTAGCGGGACAATGTTCAAAACATGACTGAAAATACGTTCACTCAATAGAGATAAGAACATCTATGACTGACATGTCACCTAAAGTGGACGTACAATTTTAAAATGTTAGAAATAAGGAAATGAAGTAATACAGCATGCTATGCTAGTAACGTACGTTGTTGTTCTACATTGTTTAGCTCCGGTATTTACAGGGTCATAGAGAAAGCATCCTAGGTTTTGGAGAGAAATGCCGTAATTGTACAACAGAAACAAGAAGCACAACTTACGGAAAAGTAATGTAATGTGTGTTCCAGCTCACAAGCGACATTGAAGCAGATAGTTCCTGTGACTGACTCTGGGCAGAGGTTATATTCGACAACCGGAATAAATTAATAACTGGCTGCTTTTACCGACCCCTGGTCTCAGATGAAACAGTTGCAGAACAGTTCAAAGAAAACTTGAGTGTCATCACAAGTAGGCACCCTACTTATACAATTATAGTTGACAGTGACTTCAATCTACCTTCCGTATGTTGACAGAAATACATTTTCAGATTCTATTGTAGACAGAAAACAAATTCCATAATTGTTCTAAGTGCTTTCTTAAAAATTATGTTAAATAATTACTTCACGAGGCCCTTCAAATTGTAAATGATTATGAAAGCACAATTGACCTCTTAGTCACAAATAATCCTTAGCATCACGATGGATACGGGGATTAGTAAACACACAGTCGTAGCGAGGCTCAATTCCGTTACAAAGAAATTCACCAAAACTAAAGGCGAAATATATCTATTTATAAAAGCAACTAAAAATCGGTTGACGGCTTTCTAAGAGACATTCTCCTTACTATGTAAGTGAAGACCATTTGTAGCTTAAGTTCAGAGAAATAGTATCAACCGCACTCGAGAGATTCATACCAAATAAATAAATAAGAGTCAGGAATGATCCCCCATGGTACACAAAACACGACAGAATGCTGCTGCAGGAGCATCGTAAAAAGCAAGTATAATTTAGAAGAACCCAAACTCTACAAGATTGGCGAAGTTCTACTGAGGTTCGAAATTTGGTGCGGATTTCAATGCCAGATGCATTTAATAGTGTCCGCAACGAAACTCTCTCTAGACATGTGGCGGAAAATCCAAAGAGAGTCTGGTTCTATGTTAAGTAAACCAGCGGAAGGACTCAGAAGTACCTTTACTGTGGGTCGGGCGGCAGGTGAGGAGGAGGAGGGGGAAACGCGGGACCCAACCCTTCAGAGCAGGTAAAATCGTGGCACATGTCCGGCGTGGCAAATGTCTGGCGTGGCAGATGTCCGCACACCGACAAGAAACACTAGCGATACAGCAAAAGTACATCGAAGACGAATGTGATCGAGAGGAATAGGAAGTTGATTTGGAAGCCGTGGGTGATCAAATATTGTGATCAGTGATTGACAGAGCATTGAACTTTTTTTTAGCTGAAGTAATTCATAAGGAATTGATTGGAGACGTTTCACATTAATTATATCAGTGGTAAGCTGAGAAACTAGAATTTTTCAGTTTTTCAAAAATCTGTGAAACGGATTACCTACTAATAAAGGGGAGAGGGGTGTTAGGAAGTGGTAAGCGGCCAGGGATAGTTTTTAGCCAGGATATTGCCACAAAGCTTTTATTCGCATATTCTTCTACAAAGCGGACAAACATTAAACTGTTTTGTAAATATATTTACACGATTCATCATAAAAGCATATACTGAATTCCACAACAAAAATAAATATCCGAGAATTAACGACAATCTTCATTTAACAGACCTGATTAACAGTCATTACTTCAAATATAATAAACATCAAACAGCTCCACAATCAATCACGCTTGTTTCCCAACAATTAATGAAGTGTACTTCTGGTCACTAATGTTGACATAACCAGTTGACTGTCGGCTTGGAGTGATAGGAACAAATGGACAGGATAACAGATAACGAATTACTGTAACGGGCAGGAAGAAACAGCATTTAGACTGTTATAACGTCAATTTAAATACAAGTCAGTCCTGGCCAGTAAAATCACGGGAGATGTGTAATCATACTCGGCTAAGGTTTCAAAGATTTAAAATTATAAAAAAATGTTCAAATGTGTGCGAAATCTTACGGGACTTAACTGCTCACGTGATCAGTCCCTAAGCTTACACACTACTTAACGTAAAGTATCCTAAGTACAAACACACACACCCATGCCCGAGGGAGGACTCGAACCTCCACCGGGATCAGCAGGACAGTCCATGACTGCAGCGCCTTAGACACCCTTTTTTTGTGTTTGGTCGTTGCGGACGTCACATGACATCCGTTTAAGTTCGTTGTTGATCCTTTCACTCAGTTTTTTTTTTTAATTACTGATGCGGACCAGTTCTCTGACCGAACACGTTGAGCTACCATGCCAGCACCGCTCGGCTAATCCCGTGCGGTCTTAAAATTACAGCAGAATATAAATAAGATACTTAAGCTTAAGAACTATACGCTAAATCCTCCTTTGACACTCCAGAAAACTTAAAGCAACAAACAATAATTCGGTTGAAATACAATCATACAGATGAGGCGAAAATGAAAAGTATAGATAGTGTCTTACCGTTATCATGCGACTCAGAGGAATATCAGTCAGTGCTGTCACTCAGAACAGATTAGACCGGTGTACACAAACACAAAATGTCTACCATGGCAACAGTCACAGCGGAAGAACTACTTTTAACGTAACGTTCTCACCAAAATAATTTTCCTCCATGATCGACCTGGAATAATGATTTCATAGCCGTCGGGGTCATATGTCTGTGTGAATGCACTCGGGCTCACTTCCTTTCTAAGGCGCTTCTCGAAGTTAACATTGCGGCCAGTACAGGAGAAAACGCATCAGAAACAAAGGCCTGAAGTAAAAGCCCCCCGCTCGACCACTACAGTAAGCGCTAGGACCTAGTAGCACACCTGACCTATGAGTGCAGACACCGTCTGCACTTCTTCCAGCACACGACTGCACCGGCGAACCCGGCAGCTCTGCGTAAATCTTCATACGCCGATTTCCCCATCTGTGAAAAGAAGATAAACACGAACTCGCGTGTCTAGCAAAGATACAGTCACACACATTAAAGAAGCCGCTCACTCACGCGGGTCACTTACCACGTAGTTTTCACAAGAGCGTCACGCTGCTAAAGATGGCAGGTGCGGATAAATGCAAAAACTTTCAAACGTTTCGTCTAACAAGTCAACCCATGTAAACCGCTGAGCAGAATAATATACAGAACAAAAAGAAAAATTGAAGACCTAGTGGTTGATCAGTTTGGTTTCAGAAAGGAAGAAGTAAATTTCGTGCCCACCGAAAGGAAGGGGTGGCCACCTGCCCCCGTACCTCGCAATATTTCACAGGCAGATGTATAAATTTAATGAGTTCGAAGGAAATCACAATATGTAGTGGATGTTGGCTAGTATGTTAAAAGTTTTCAAATATTGCTACCAGTCACAAAAAATGTTGACAACTAAATTATTTATTTAGTAACGTAGGAATAAATTATTTATTTAGTAACGTAGGAATTAAGAGTTCACAAGATGGCTGAATCACGAGAATATCCTAAGTAGTTGGACACTGGCGAGAAATGGTTCCTTCAACAGAAGAACTCTACATAAATTAAGTATTGATACAGAAACGAGGAAACGTTCCTCAGAGCGTACATCTATAGAATACAACATTATAGAAGTAAAACAAGGTCCATTGATAATCTGGAGCGAGGTGTCAACTGCATACACAGTGCCACCGATTAAGGTATAAGGGGCATTCAAAAAGAAACGAGCCGGAGGCATAATTACAGACCCTTGCTGTTGAGGCACTTGTCCCACTGTGACACAAGGCGGTGAATGGCTGTGTCATAAAATTCCCGGGGCTGCGATGTGAACCAGTTCCGTGCATACAGCTGGACGTCGTCGTCCACACGAATGGCAGGAAAGGTTACTCTGACGTTCTTCTTTGACCAAGATGACCCCCTTCTGATTCACTTCCAGCATCACAAGACAATAGCGAATGTCCAGCATTACTCGCAAACCTTGACCACCCTTTGCCAAGCGGTCAAATCAAAACGACCAGGGAATTTCACCCGTGGGGTCATTCGGCTCCACGACAGTACAAAGCCTCATACGGCCAACACAGTCGCGGCACTCCTGCAGAAATTCAAATGGGAGGCTCTCGGCCACCCTCCATAAAGTCCGGACCTCTCTCCCTGTGATTACACCATTTTTGGTCCCCTTAAAAAAGCTCTGGGGGCAAACGATTCACCTTGGACTACAACGTCAAGCTGTACGTGTCGAACTGGTTCACATCGCAGCCCCAGGAATTTTATGAGACAGCCATTCACCGCCATGTGTCACAGTGGGACAAGTGTCTCAACAGCCAGGGTCAATACTTCTAACATACAGGTACTGGTTTCTGTAATTATGCCTCCGGTTCGTTTCTTTTTGAACGCCCCTTATAGAAAATTACATCGACGTATATAATAAGAAATGAAGACGTACTAAAAACATTAGACGTGAAACGAATCCATGTCAGCCTTTTATTCGATGTATCGAAAGTAACTGGGAACATGCAGAAGTACTGGAGCTTGGTGCTGGAAGAAGCAATGGAAAGAAAAAGAATAGGGGTATTGGTGGTAATAATTAGAGATGTATACGTTTATATGTATATGCTAAACCCAACTTAGTTCAGCAGCTGCTTTATCTGTTCAATTATAGTCTGTCTGTAAACTCAAGAGAGAGCAGCGCTTTTGGTGGGGGAAGTGGCCTTTCCCGGAAGAACCCTGCCACTGGCCTACAGGGCAACCCAAAATCAGTTGCCCCTTACATACCTAGCGGTGTAGTTCGGCGTGCCGTGATATACGTCGTTTCTGTTCGTGGGATCTTAGTTGCCAATCTCAGTCAGTTGACTTTGTGTACTCACTGATAGACTTCAGTATCCGGAAGTGATGGCTAATCGCCCTGCATTGCAAGAAATTGTGCAGAATACGGAGGAGATATTTGCGCAGAACGAGCGTTCGATCGTCTCTAACGTTATGACAGCTTGTGGTAAGGAGGCTACACAAAAAGAGCTGTTGGCTAATATTACCAGTCCCAATCAAAGGGCTGCAGTTTATGCAAACGTCAGCCTCGGGGAAATAGGACGCATAAGGAAGGAGCGCGAAAACAAGACGCATGGTTTACTGGAATCGCTGTGAAGAAAAACTAATAATTTAGGTAGGAAACCCATCGTTATTGACAGTTTCACAAAATCGGTCATTCGGCAAACGATGGAGGACTTTTACATAAACCAAAAAATAATGCCCACATTACGGAAATTACTCACTGGCGTGAAACATAAAAATACATTTTCGTTGCAGAAAGATATTTTACACAAGACATTGAGTGAAACGGGATTTACCTGGGAATACTTTTCAGACATGTTTACGAAGACAACGACAAAAAAAGCAGTGCGAATCGAACTAATACAACACACGTAATTATAAATATCTGGTTACTTTTTAAACACTCTTAGTGTTGAGTTTAATGCAGCCTTTCAAAAAAAAAACTTCTACCTTTTAGTAGAAACACAAAGTGAGAGCAAGCCTTACATACTTCAGACTGATTGCACTATATCTGGTTCGTCTTACGAATAGAGGAACATACATTCATATCAATAGGCATTCAGTTCTGTGTTTGTAGTAGAATCCTGACTTCCGTTCTTGTGTTAATATTATTTACTCTATAATGTTTTGTTTCGAAGAAGCTATCGTCTTTTGTTTTCCTTATACTCTTAGCGCAATTGTCTAAAAATAAACGCAGACGGGACGTATCTGTACACTGCGTCGTCACAGATTTAAATCGCGCGCCGAGGCAGGGAGTGCACTACGTTGTGGAACAGCCTGTAGGAGCGCCCTGTGACGCAGAAGGGTAGGCAGAGTGGGGACTCGCGCGCTCGCTCTTCAGTTTACCGACAGACTATACTATACCTACTTCGCATTTGCTTTATCATGTCTTTCATGAAATAATTGAAGCAGAAAGTTATTCCTTCGTTATTATAGTCATTCAATTAATTAGTGTACAAGTTATATCTTCACAGAGTATTTTTAAAGCAGATCAAACGTTTTGCTTTCTCTTTTTCTCAGTTTGCAGGCATAAGCCCTTTCTCTCATTTGCCGAAATTATGTCAGTGAAAATAACATCCCTCTAATACCAACTTACTTCTTATAGAACGAAATAAAATTCGTAATTGTCTTCGCTATATTCTTACTTTTTTGAAGCATAAAACCAAAAGTAGCAGGCTGATAACTGACACAAATATCTTTTGCGTCTAATATAACGTTGCTGTTGTTGTTTTTGTAGTGGTGGTCTTCGGTCTGAAGACTCACTTGATGCAGCACTCTAAGCTAGTCCATTCTATGCAAGCTTCTGCATCTCGGAATAACTGCTGAAGCCTAAATCAGTTTCAGTCTGGTTCGTGTACTCAGTCTTTCGTCTCCTTCTACACTTTCTTACCCCATCTCCCACCCCCCAAACACGCAAACACACGTCCTTCCATTAATAATCTGCTTATTCCTTGATGCCCCAGGATGTGTCCTATCAATTGATCTCTCCTTTTAGTCAAAACACATATGCCACAAGTTTATTTTTAGTCCATGTTTATTCAATTGCCATTCATCAGTTATTCGATCTGCCGATATAATCTTAAACAATTCTTCTGCAGCACCACATTTGAAAAGCCTCTATTCTTTTCTTCTTTCACTTGTGTTTTGCTCCCATACTAGACTACACTCCATACAAATACTTACAGGGAACCGTTCTTAATATTTAAATTTATACTCGAATTTGGTATATCTGTCTTTTTCAAAAACGCTTTTCTTCTTGTTAACTCTGCAATGTATGTTTTGTCCACATTGGCCATCATCAATTATCTCACTGCACAAATAGCTAAACGCATTTACTACTTTTAGTTCTCAGTTCCTAATCTAATAATGGCAGCATCACATTATTTAACTGGAATTACTTTCGTTGATGTTCGCACTGTACCTCCTTTTGTAGAATTTATCCCCTCGATTCAACTGATCTTCCGATTCCTGAGAACGTGACAGATCCGTAGATCAACCTTAAAGTTTGTATCTCTCTGAACTGTAATTCCCTCTCCTAATATCTGCCATGTTTTCTTTTCTTCTTGGTCAGTGTACAGATTAAATGACACTGGCATAATTTACAGCCCTGATTGACGTTTTTTACTGCGTCTATTTCATGACTATGGCCTGTTAGAATTGCAGTCTGGTTTCTGCACAAGTTGCAAATAAACTTTCCTTCCCCATATTTTGCACTTGCCACCTTCAAATTTTCAAAGAATGTGTTGCAATCATCATTGTTAGAAGCTTACATATGTTGAACATTCTATAATATTGAGGCGCCAGTGTCTGCACCATTGGGCTAGGAATTATTAAATCCTACCTTAAATCTGAGGATATTTCGCCTATCTCATATATCATGCGCATGAGGAGGAATAGTTTTGCCACAGGTGAGTCTCTAAAAGATATCAATAATTCTGAGGGAATGTCGTCTGCTCCACTTGTTTGTTTGGATTTCGATCTGTCGCTGCTCTGTCAAAGTCTTCTTACAGTATCTTATCTTCCATATGATCTTCATCTACTTCCTATTCGATTTCTATAACACTCTCTTCAAGTATTTTTCTCATGTATAGCTCCTCTAGGTATTCCTTCGACGTTTCAGGCTTCCTTTTTTGCTAGTTAAAGTTTGCCATCTTAGCTCTAAATAATCACTTAGGTGTTTTCTCTTTCCTCCAAAGACTCTTTCATCTAATCATGCAGTTTTGCATTTTCCTGTAGCTCTTCTTGTTTTGCCATTTTGCGCTACCTGCTTATCTCATTTTTTATGTACGTATTCCCTATTTCCTGCTTCATTTGCTGAATTTTTATAGTTTCTCCTTGCATCAGTTTGTTACAATATCTCATGCTTTAACTAATGATTGCTAGTGGGCCTTGCCTTTTGTCTATTCTATCGTCTACTGCTATCACAATTTCATCTCTCAAATCTATTCATTAGTATCTTGTGTACTGCATTTCCTTCCTTCAGTCAACCGTTGCCTTTATGTTACGTTGACAACAATCAACAACTTCCATCATACCACTCAGAAATATACATTATACCCTGAGATACTGCTGCAACTTACTGGTGCGGCGGCAAAACAATAGAAGAAAAATTAGCAATGATAACTTGATTGTGCTGCTTTAGCAACGTCAGCTGCGACGAATTCCAGAAATGAGGTGGTGCTCGTTTTAACAAAACTCATTGCAGTGCAGTCAGTGATAATGTTTTCTTTTACTGTAGTAGTAACTTTGTGTCATAAATCGCAGAGCAGTTCAGCACTACACTTGATTGTCGTCCTAAAGCACCAAGAAATTACGGACGCTTCCATATTTTTTTCTCTTTTTTTTCACTTTCAGCGTTTCGGAATTAAACAGTCGAATTGGTACTAATTTTAAAACAATAATTCCACTGGTACAAAATTCTTTGTATCCAATGTTCCTTGGAGTTTTGCGTGACCACGTTAGTAAATTGTTAGCTTATATATAGACAATAACTATGCAACTGAAGATATTTTATAGGAAAGCTCGTTTCAGAGTAGCTTTGCTAGTTGTTCATAATTAAGCCAACTGAATTATCCAACCTAGAAATATACCTATATTGCGGAACTGACTACTCGCGATCTTCGCCACTTTTCAGTCATTTCCGCAAATATTTATTAGGTTCTACTAAGAGAACGTATGATAAAGCAAGCCGGAGTACACGGACTGCATGAGAGAACTTGGCTATAGGGTTAAGTGTACGGTAATCAGATGATTGTACGGGACCACACTATAACTCCTTAGAAACAAACAAAGTGGGACACGTGGGCTATGCAAGTCGGACGTATACGTGTGGACGCTATGCCTGCTGCAAGCAGGGTCCAGGTTGCTACCAGTAGTTCGAGGCGCCGCCGCCAGAGGGGTGTACGGGTCGGTCGAGGCAAAGACACGAAGAGCGCGAGCACGTGACTGTCTCTCGGATATGTCAACACTGCACCCAAACACTGTAGAACCGACAGATTCGGAGAGTGAAGTGCCTCACTTTCAGAAAGCAGTGCTTGGACATTCGAAAGGGCTCCGTATCAGCTGCACAATTCTTGTAAAACAAATCAAACACAAAGTTCAGCCTAATCTTCCCTCTTATGATCTCTAATACGAAATCTGTAGTCGACTCTGCAAGGAAGTAAACATCTTTAACAAATTTTAAGGTACATTTCAACCGCATTAAATCATTAATAACCATTTCACCATAATTCTGAAACTACAGACGCGATTGCAAAATATTGCACGAATCAGATTCTGATCACTGAACGGGGAGCTCTCTTGCACATCTGAGTGAATTACCTGGTTATAAATTGCAATTACAATGCTGAGTGATTATAAATTGTTAGGCAATTTTTTTCAGCAACATATTTAAAAATCTAGTATGCCAACATTTCAAGTCAGTAACATGAATGATTTCAAACAGTATAATTCACACTGTTGGTCTCACCTTATTTTATTTGAGCAGGAAACAAATATCAGCCTTGCAGCCGTCATCAGATCATCATGAGCAGATAAATATAAAGGCATTTCAGAACTTGTCCTCAACTTATTACATTCACACGGGAAAAAAATATGATTTTATCTTATGAAGAGACGAGTTACAGAACGTGTAGGCCATCAACTGAATTGACTAAAATACTGTATACGTGACACTTAGAAGATGTTGACGCTGATGGTTACAGCCTGTACTGGATCGTAAATGGTGAAAAGTGAAAAACTTTGACTCTGGCGCGGTGAATTATCAATGCCGAGAGTAGTATAAACTGCCTGCGAGAATTGGACGTTAAGTGCTACGGACGCATATCTCTGGAATAAGTAACAAAGATGTGTATCTGGGGACTCGGTTTGAAGCGATTACAGAGATTGGACGTGCTTTATGTTGGAGAGATATTGCTATTGTTGTACGACGCTATTATGCTCCAATGTGAATACTTAGTTAGTCGATGTGCACACTCAACAAATTCAAGAAAATAATACGCATTCAAGGAGTATGTTTATCAATGTGTAAAAGATCTGACAAACATTCTTCAGATGTCACGTGACGTAGATCGATCCCAGGTGCAGTGTGGAATGATAGTGGGAGCCTGCATCATTTCATGGTCAATATTCTTCGAGAGAATATCTCAGAAACAATAAACTTTTCGCTGATAAAAAATTTAAACACATCAATCCATACGCATATGCAACATAGCACTTAGTTGTGCCGAACGATCTTCGTAGCGAAATAAACATTTTAGAAATTTCAGGTGGAGCAGTTCTGACGAGGAGTATTGCCGAGATCGCCGTTGCGGGACATATATCTAGCTCTCCTGTGGTATTGAAAACCAAAGACTTAGATTCTTTAGCTTTTAAAAGACTGAAGCTAAAACCTAAATAAAACCACTAAAAATAACAGAAACAAATGAGAAGCAGAGAATTTTCTTAAACAAAATTCATTAAATAAATAAATCAATTAATTAAAATATAATAAAAGCCGTAACAGCTCTTAAAAAGGAAACAATTACCAACAGTAAGAGTAATTAACGTAAGGAAGTGTAGTCGAACGAAGGTTTCAAACATTTGTCAGTTACATATAACAGTGAAACTTCTTGGCAGATTAAAACTGTATGCCAGCCCAAGACTCGACCTCGGAGCCTTCACCTTTCGCGGGCAAGTGTTCTACCATCTGAGCTACCCAAGCACGACTCATTCTATTCTGGAAACATCCCAGGCCGTGGCTAAGCAATGTCTCTGCAACATCTTTTTTTTCCAGAAGTGTTAGTTCTGCAAGGTTCGCAGAAGAGTTCCTGTGAAGTTTGGAAGGTAGCAGAAGAGCTGCTGGCAGATTTGAAGCTGTGAGGACGGCTCGTGAGTCGTGCTTGGGTAGCTCAGGTGGTACTTTCCCGCGAAAGGCAAAGGTCCCGAATTCGAGGCTCAGTCCGGCACACAGTTTTAAACTGCCAGGAAGTTTCATATCAGCCCACATTCCGCTACAGAATGAAAATTACATTCTGGGAATATATGACTGTCTTTATAGAAGGTTGATATAACAATGTAGTGGAATGTTTAACTTCTGAACGCAAATGAAAGTAAATTAATGAAGATTAAAATAATAGATTGATTGAAAGTAGTAGTAGTAACATACAAAACGCTCTTATCACAACGGGTAATTGAAATATATGCAAAACAAAACATAGGCGTGGTGAGGAGATAGCTGTCTAAGGCGATTTCAGTAGCTGTCTCATTGTTCGAGGAGTCCATCAGAAGTAAGCAGCCGTGGACAGCCACCAGTTATCGGTGTACTGAGGCACATCGTCTGTGTGTGACTGTCGTCGTCGCCAGCAAACCACTAATACGAGGTGCATTCAAGTTCTAAGGCCTCCGATTTTTTTCTCCGGACTGGAAATAGATACAAACATGCGCATTGTTTTAAAATGAGGCCGCGTTCATTGTCAATATGTCCCAGAGATGGCAGCACCGTACGGCAGACGGAATTTTACCGCCAGCGGCGAGAATGAGAACTGTTTTAAATACTTAAAATGACGACGTTTTCCTTACTTGAACAGCGTGCAATCATTCTTTTTCTGAATTTGCGTGGTGCGAAGCCAATTGAAATTCATCGACAGTTGAAGGAGACATGTGGTGATGGAGTTATGGATGTGTCGAAAGTGCGTTGGTGGGTGCGACAGTTTAATGAAGGCAGAACATCGTATGACAACAAACCGAAACAACCTGGGGCTCGCACAAGCCGGTCTGACGGCATGATTGAGAAAGTGGAGAGAATTGTTTTGGGGGATCGCCGAATGACTGTTGAACAGATCGCCTCCAGAGTTGGCATTTTTGTGGGTTCTGTGCACACAATCCTGCATGACGACCTAAAAATGCGAAAAGTGTCATCCAGGTGGGTGCCACGAGTGCTGACGGACGACCACATGGCTGCTCGTGTGCCATGTTGCCAAGCAATGTTGACACGCAATGACAGCATGAATGGGATTTTCTTTTCGTCGGTTGTGACGATGAGTCGTGGAGGCCATTTTTCAATCCAGAAACAAAGCCCAGTCAGCTCAATGGAAGCACACAGATTCACCGCCACCAAAAAAATTTCGGGTAACCGCCAGTGCTGAAACAATGAAGGTGTCCATGTTCTGGAACAGCGAGGGCGTAATCCTTACCCATTGCGTTCGAAAGGGCACTACGGTAACAGGTGTATCCTACGAAAATGTTTTGAAGAACAAATTCCTTTCTGTACGGCAACAAAAACGTCCGGGAAGGGCTGCGCGTGTGCTGTTTTACCAAGACAACGCACCCGCTGATCGAGCTAACGCTACGCAACAGTTTCTACGTGATAACAACTTTGAAGTGATTCCTCATGCTCCCTACTCACCTTACCTGACTCCTAGTGACTTTTGGCTTCTTCCAACAACGAAAGACACTTTCCGTGGCCGCACATTCACTAGCCGTGCTGCTATTGCCTCAGAGATTTTCCAGTGGTCAAAACAGACTCCTAAAGAGGCCTTCGCAGCTGCCATTGAATCATGGCATCAACATTGAGAAAAATGTGTACGTCTGCAGGGCGATTACGTCGAGAAGTAGCGCCAGTTTCATCGATTTCGGGTGAGTAGTTAATTAGAAAAAAAAAATCAGAGGCCTTAGAACTTGAATGCACCTCGTACAATAAAGGAGGTTCACAGAAGGAACCTAATGGTGTCTAAATACCACCACGATGTAATCCAGTCCGTTTTGATAAGTCTTTAAAAATATCAAAGTAGCCACTGCGATGAAATTCACGTTCCTCGCAATCACTACCCAGACCAGAACAGTTTCAATTCCTTCTATTGCATTAAGTTTCTGTTTGTGAGGTACAATCTTTAAATCAGTTTGGAAACCGGTCGTAGTATGATCAGTAGCAACATATTATTCATTTTAAAATACAAAGGACGTTTCATAAATGATGCACGCTTTTTTTACTTACACGTTTATTAGTTTTTTTTCAATATTTCTTCACAGCCCTTCAGTATAGTCTCCCTTCTTCAACATGACTGAATCTCAACGTCTCGGAAGCCTTATGATTCCATCCAGGAAACTTCTGTCAATGTGACGAATGACTGCGCTTCCAAATTAAGACAATGACGTCCATGCATAGGTTTTTTCAATTTCGGGAACCAGTCAAAGTCTGGTGGATTCATGTCCGGGCTATGGGGAAGATGCGGTAACACTGATCAACCGTATTCGTGCAGTTTTTGGACTACAGCATTGTCGTAGAGAATGAGTGCCCCAGCCTCGAGCAACTGACGTCAGTTTTTGTGCACTTTTCTGTGTAGGTTTTGGATGAAGTGGGGATAATACACTGCTGAGACGCTTGTTCCACATGGGACTCTATCTGCCATGATGATTCCTTGACGATCATTAAAAAAATCCTCACTTCCTTGAACTTTCAGTGAGAGCTTAGAAGTTTTTTTGGACGTGGAGAATCTGAAGCTCCCCACTCGTTGGACTGTGATTTCAACTTCGCTTCAAGTCTCTAATTCATGTTTTATCATTAGAGACTGTTCAACACAAGAGTCCTTCACTTTCACGGTAGAATCGTGTTTCAGCAAGGTTGCAATATTCAGGCGTTTCTGGTTCTCTGTATCAGTCAGAGAGTCTTTCATACCTGTCGCCTATTTTATGTTAGAGGACACAGCGAAGAAACAAAACCACGTGCTTCTTCCTCAAGCTCCCGACGACATCTTACGTAGTTTTCATTGTTGCTGCAATAAACATTCCACAGTAATACCAACCTGTGTATTATTTATGAGATGTCCCCTGTCACTTATATTCCTGTCACTGCATGATAAAATTTCTGCTCGTTGCGCCTATGAATAGTTTGTGAGAATTACCACACTTGTGTTTATGCACTCCTGAACATGAATATTTTTCATAATTATAGCTTACTGGTGTCCTTCAAAGCGATCTTATTTGTTACGCATGGCTTAGCACTAACTAAAGACACCAAAGGTATTGGTTCCATGCGTAACTAGACATGTGACTACACACTGGTCTCTTTCTCGACCAGTCACCCGATGTATTTCAAAAAAATGGTTCAAATGGCTCTGAGCACTATGGGACTTAACATCTGTGGTCATCAGTCGCCTAGAACTTAGAACAACTTAAACCTAACTAACCTAAGGACATCACACACATCCATGCCCGAGGCAGGATTCGAACCTGCGACCGTAGCAGTCGCGCTGTTCCGGACTGCGCGCCTAGAACCGCTAGACCACCGCAGCCGGCCCGATGTATTTCAAGCGTAATTTTATCTATGGTGTGACATTATAATACTGTTGTGCAACGTAAAATTTTTTCTCAATACCTTCATTGTAAATAAGATGTACTTGTTTTATTCCTTTCAGTCTTTAGATATCATCTGTTAATTGGATATGTTGTATGTGTTCTAACCTGTGTAAATTTATTCTGAGTTAATGGCTCTAGGGAAAGTTAGGGAAAGCAGTATCCTTGGCAGAGAGTAATGACTTGTGTAGAACAGTTGTCTCTGGTCGCGAGTGTGACGTCAGAACGCGGCATGCAGGAGACTTATATGGCTGTGAGACGTGAGAGAGAACGCACGCCAAGTTGCGTGCAGTGTCGGGCCTAAGTGAGGCGCAATTGTTCCTAGCGAGGTGCCAAGAGCATGGCGACTGTGGGTAGAAATAAAAAACCTCCAATGACATCAAGATCGTGCCCTATGACCGGTGACTGCGAATCAAGTTGTGCCCGCAATATTATATGGAGCCATACGAGTACTGTAGATGACAATGAAACCGACGGCTTAAAAACCGCGTAGAACAGTAAGATTGTTTCACTTTCGTTCTCACTCGAAATATATGAGGCATTACCCAGTGACATTCACAGTCAATTTTATTTCAATAATAAGTGATACACGTAAATATTGTAGGTACATGAAATTGTCATTATCCTCAGTCATTGTCATTTGCTTATGGTCCCATTCCGTTCCAGTCATTGTATACCCGAGTGTCGTTATTTGAATAGCTTCAAGGTAAGTAATAAAAGACTATTGTTACCAGTTTTGTTTGTTTGTGAAAAAGGTAATTAATGAAGCCTCAATAAGTTAGCAATGTTGTTCAGTAATATTCAGAGGCAATATCATTATTGCTAATTGAGCGACGACGAAGTAAGGTAAAGTCATTAAAATGAAAATAATTCTGGCAATTTCAGTTCAAAGAAAAGAATAAATTAAGTTCGTGTATTTCATATCTGGTACCTATTGCAATAATTCTGTTGTGTCCTGGCATGGTACGTATTTGGGCGTTGTCTGACTATTTAAAGCCAACATTTGCTCATTCTTTCCAGTACATTTTCATAGTAATTGGAATCCACTGAAGTACGTAGCTTGCCATGTTCAAGACTTAAGTGCAGGTAAATGAAAGTTAATCTGAGGTTACATAAATTACTGTCGTAACAAAAGACCTTGCTCCAGCCAATCATTTACTTTTCAATAGCGAGTTGAAATATCTTTTTCTAACTTAATATATGGGAGTATTAACGATGGTTCAAATGGTTCTGAGTACTATGGGACTTAACATCTGAGGCCATCAGTCCTCTAGAACTTAGAACTACTTAAACCTAACTAACCTAAGGACATCACACACATCCATGCCCGAGGCAGGATTCGAACCTAAGACCGTAGCGGAGTATTAACGATGTAAGACAACTGCTTTCTTTATCCATTATTATTCAGTAACGTGTTGTGTTGTAGGAAACGAGTTAACCTTTTGGTGCTAAAAGTACATTCAAACGGTTACGTACGCGTTGCTATCCGTATTATTGACTGGATGCTGAACAGACAATGACCAATTGGGCTGGCGACCGCATTAATTAATTTCTGTATCATTTCAGAGTAATGTGACACCCCTTTTCGTTTCGTATTTTATGGGAGTGATGACACTGTTTGGAGTATTAAATCAAACCCAAATATGTCGAAAGTGCAGGAGAAGAAAATGCTGTTCATTAGAGGAACTTCTGTCTACTTAAAGGTCAAAAATTTCTCAGAAGACGACAGCCTTCTCCAATACCAATTCATTAGAAATACTCGATCTCGGTCATATTGTTGCCTCAATCGATTAGTAAGAGCAGAGTTTACAGGCTGTGGTAACGTGGCTTCTCAATTCTAGTATGTTAGCCTAAAACAGAGGACATAAGTTTTGTCTTTGACTAACTCCCATAAGAAGAAATTACACATTGGTAAACTTGGTGAGTGGGACGGTGACCTTGGGAAAAATGTTTCTTGCTGCCTAGGGGCAACCAATACGTCGATGTGACAAGAGTAGAGTAGCATACTTCCAGACGTTCGTGTTCGAACGTGGTGGGGTCTCGTCATTTTGCAGTATTAGCACCTGTTAAACGCCATCCGCCTTAGGTTGCTGCATTAACTGAGATCATACTTTACCTCTGACACTTCTCCTGACGAAGATAAATCTATCAAAACTCACCTTTGTTAACAATAAATGTGTTTACTTCCGTACTTTCACGTTGTTCTCACTGACACGGTTCTAAAAATTACAGAAAATATTTTATTTGCTTCCCGGTATCTTTTCCCAATTTTTAAGGGAAATGGACGTAACGTGACAAACCATACATATGTTAAAAAAACATTAATTGCAATTTGTTCATAATGTTAGAAATGTAAAATTCCAAGCGATGAATTGATAAAAAGATGGCACAAGTGTATAAGAATCAGATGCTGTTTCAGCCAACCTGAATGATTTGTACCTACTTGTTCTCTGTGAACCTATGTTCCAAAAATAACTACTTGGATGTCCATCAAGAGAAAAACGGTGGCCAGTTTTGGCAGAAGATAGCTATGAACGGAAGTAGCTTTTAGGTTAATAATTTTTGTATTTTCTGTTTAATTAATTAGTAGCCTCGGGTTACCGGGTTCCTAGCGGAGAAGCATTTGAGATATGAAATTTTGTGTCTTCGTTCTAGCTCTAATCCGATCCCTTAGTGGAATGTGTTGTAGACATGTCTTCTTTTAGTGTTCAACCCTGAGGTTGGTTTGCAGCAGAGCGCCATTCCTCTCTTCTGTCTGCTTTCCTCTTCATTTCCACATATGTGTTACATCCAACGTCATTCATGATCTGTTGCATGTATGATATCCTTGGTCGCCCCCGCCGATTCCTTCCCTCAATAACTCCTTCTGCTATTGTTCCAATGATATTGTTGTGTCGTAGGATGTGCCCTACAAGTTTGTCTCTTCTTGTTTGGATGTGCCTCCACAGAGATCTGGTTTCCTGTACTCTTCTAAGCACCTCTTCATTTGTTACTTTGTCTGTCCAGCTGATCTTCATCATCCTTCTATAGCACCACATCTCCAGGGCCTCTAACCGTGTTCTCTCTGCTCTTCCAACTGTCCAAGTTTCACATCCATATAGGGCCACACTCCTGACGAAACCTTTCATGATGCGTTTCCTTATTTTCAGACTGATGTTGTTGCTGGTGAGTAAGTTCCTTCTCCGATTAAATGCAATTTTGGCCTTTTGTATTCTGGTCGCAATTTCTTTCCGGCTTCTACCATCCCTTGTGATTTTGCTTCCCAGGTAAGTAAATTCCTGTATCACTTCCAGCTCCTCTCTTCCAATTCTAATTCTCGGAGGTTCATATTCTGCTCCTGTACTGCATACCATCACTTTAGTCTTTTTCTTGTTTATTCTCATTCCATACTGATTGTATAGAATTTTTTCCGTTGTTCTGAGGACTTCCTCTAGATATTCTTCTGTCTCCGTGACTATAGCAATATAATCTGCATAACGTACCATGTCTATCTTCTGCCCATTAATTTTGATCCCCACCTCAGTAGTTTCTCGAACTTGGTCTATAGCTTCCTGGATGTAAGCATTGAATATAAGAGGAGAGAGAGCACATCCTTGTCTTACCCCTTTTCTAATATTTGCTTGTTGTTCCTGGTGACAGTTCCTAATCACTGCCACCTCATTCTTATAGAAACTGAGTATCACGCGGATGTCTTTGTACTTTATTCCAATTTTCCTCAGCACTCTGAACATCTCTTGCCAGATAACGTTATCAAATGCCTTTTCCATGTCTATAAAGGCAATATAAGTTGGTTTATTTTTCTGTAATTGCTTTTCGATAATGAGTCTTAGTGCCAGAATCGCCTCTCTTGTTCCCAATCCCCTTCTGAAACCAAACTGATCTTCACTCAGCATATCCTCCACCTTCTCTTCAATTCTCTTCAGAACTATTTTTATGAGAATTTTTGATGCATGTGATATTAGGCTAAGAGTTCGGTGCTGTTCACATTTTGTAGCTGCTGCCTTCTTTGGTATAGGAACAATGATACATTTCTGGAAGTCTGTCGGTATCTCTCCTGTGTTATAGATGGACCTAATAAGTTTAAGCAGCATCATTTTCATGCCGTCACCAGCATTCTTTATTAGTTCTGCAGGGATGTCATCAATACCCGTTGCTTTGTTGTCCTGTAGTTCTTTTAGAGCTCTGTCAAATTCTTCTTGCAGAATGTCATCTCCCTTGTCATCTTCGTCTACTTCCTCTTCTCTTCCTATTACTTCCTCCGAAAGAGGTGTTCCAGCATACAACTCCTCTACGTATTCTTTCCATCTCTTCAGCATGTCTTCACCAAACAGCATTTTCCCCTCTTTATTTTCTATTGTGCCTGAGAGTACTGTTTTACGTTTGTTAAAAAAAAATTGATTTGCTGTTCTGTAGGCTAAATCAGTTCTTCCGTTTTGCATATTTTCTTCTACTTTCCTGCACATTTCTCCAAGAAAATTTTCTTTTGCTTTCCTAGCTTCTCTATTAACTAAATTCCTTAGTCTTCTGTATTCAGCTTTTCCTTGTTCCTCAGTTGCATTTTTGTATAATCTTCTGTTTTCTATAAGCTCAATAATATCTGCTGTAATCCATTTCCTCTTGTTTTTGGGTTCAGTTCTTCCAACTATCTTTTCTGCTGCTTTGTATATACCAGATTTAATCTGATTCCAGTCTTCATTTACTCCACCATGTTGAAAATTTTTAATTAGGTTGTCTGTTTCATGAGCATAGTGCTTTGCCAGTCCCTCAGTTTTCAGTTTTTCTAGTTCCCATTTAAGTTTTACTGGCTTCTTCTTCAAACGTTTGAATCTCAGTGAACTTTTCATCATGACCAGGTTATGATCACTGCCTATGTCTGCAGATGGATAGCTCCTGCAATCTTTTATCTGGTTCCTAAAACGTGCTTTCACTAGAATGTAGTCAATCTGTTGTCTCCTCAGGTCTCCAGGGGTCTTCCATGTATATCTTCTTCGTTTGTGGTGTTGGAAAAGTGTGTTTGCAACAACTAATTGGTGCTTTGAGCAGAACTCGATCAGTCGATCACCTCTTTCATTTCTTCTTCCAAGTCCATATTTGCCAACAATTCCTTCCTCCGGGTCTTCACCCACAATCGCGTTCCAGTCCCCCATGGCAATCAGGTTTTCATCTGCCTTAACATTTCTCATCGCATCACTTATTTCTTCGTATATTTCGTCAATGACTGCATCTTCTTCTTTGGATGTTGGCATGTATATTTGTATTATCACAGTGTCCTTTGGTTTAGTTTCAAGTGAATAGTATTATTCGAGAGCTATATTGCACATATCCCTTGACACGTGAGCCATAGTTTTCCCTCAAAATTATTCCAACTCCTCCCATTCCCGGTCTATCTTGGTCAGTTCCGGTGTGAATGACTCTGTATTCTCCAGACCAGAAATCACCTGGTTGGGGCCATCTCATCTCCGATATGCCCAGGATATCGATTTCCAGTCGCTCCATTTCAAGTTTTACTTTTTCTAGCTTGCTACACTGAAGCAGTGTCCTCACATTCCAAGTGGCTATGTTAAAATTGGGATTCATTTCCTTCACGTTGTCTATATCTTTTGCAGTCCCCACCCGGAGATCCGATTGGGGGACTATTTTATCTCCGGAAAATTTTACAGAAGATACTGACATGGTTTACTGCTGATGCTTGGGATAACCGTAGTTCTTTAATGTGGTGGTTTCCCGTTGCCTTCCACATCCTATGCTGTTGACCATCAGCTGGTTCTTCCGCCTTTGGAAATGATTTCTCATCTCCAGGGCAAGAGGGTGCCCTGCCAGCAGATGCTGGGGTGATGACTTATCCCGGTCATCCTTCGGTCCCTGTCTACGTTAGCCATCATATGAAGTGATGTTGCCCACTCTCTACCGCTTGGAGGTGTAGATCAGGAGTTTCCCTTCATCGGGTCTAGGACCTTAATGGCATTTCCTAGTCCCCTCCAGTACTTTAGAGAGACATGTATTTTGACGTATTTATTGTTATTTTCTAGTTCATCACGTTAATTACGGCTTAAAGTAGAGGAAGGAGCAGACGAGGGACCCCTGCAATACTGCGTGCGAAGCTGAGATCTGCTCCGCGTAGCGTTAGTCATGTGTATCAGCATGTGAGGTAAGAACGTCCCACGTCAAAACAACGAAGCTGAAACAGCCTCCATACCAATCGTAGTCACATTACGGAAAACGTTAAGAGCTAGTGCTGTTGACATCTCGAGATTATTCTTCGCGATTACATTTGGTAGTAGCTAATTACAGCACTCAGCTCAATTACAGCATGCAAGCTACACTTACGTATTTCGGAAGGACACTTCAGTATATTATTTCGAGCAGCTCTTCTTCTGTGCACGTTAACCGACACAAAAAATATACAACTGATTGTCATATTTCTCGCGAATTCTTGTGATCGTACATTCTAACAAGGGACCCCTTGAGCGCTGCGTCTCAAAAGGCCAATGATGTTTACGGCATTTGACGTCCCATGTATTGCGTACCACGCAACCACAATATTGGCTGTTAATGGCAACAGGGGGCGGGACTGGAGGTACCCAGCAGTGAGCAGAGCATGGGGCTATAGAGCGAAGTTGAGCTGCGTAGTCGACGAGTAACTCACAACAGTGCTACAAAGCAGAACAATGGCAACATAAACAAAGCAAACATTGCATTATAGCTACAACAACAGTGGCCGAAGCTGACATTTTGTCAGAGAGGAACACACGGAATGCCGCAGTGTGAGAAAGAAGTTGCAGATGAAATATTACCGTGTATGCAAGATCAATTAGTCGATTGTGTGGTGTCGCGTACGATCCACTGTGTTGACAATGTACATGAGGAGTACAGTGGTGGCAGTACCTGCTGAAAAAGCGAAAGCGATTTTGAAACCAGTGTTGAATCAAGTAGTTCGTCAACCTTGTCGGACAGGGAGTCACAAATCCCGTCTCCAATGAAGCGTAGTAAAGGACAATTGTCGTATATGGAACGTGTACTAAAGGTAATTGTGAATATCGAAGATCATCAGAACCATTCCAGAAACATGACAGTGTAGTGCATAAGAAAAAGTGCGATATTCATGGGAGGACAAGAGGCACTTGTTACAAGAACTGGTGTTTGCGTATTTCAAGGATACTCAATACAATCTACCCGATTTGCATGATAATGAGCTACTACGTCGCGCACATCAAATACCACGCGACACAGATTACAGCGAATTCAAGGGAACCGGCGGACGGCTGCATAACTTCAAACAGTGCTACAAAACTGGAAGACGCAAGATAACAAAATTTCAAACAAAGCCTCAACTTAACGATGCTCATGAAACTGAGAAATCGGCCCGAAAATTTGTGGGTGAGACAAACAAACTTATCCAATTCAATAAGGAATTTATTTTCAACTCCGACCAATCGGGATTTTAGGAAGAAATGTAAATGAAAGGAATCCTAAAAATTAGAGGTACCATGAGAGTTGTGTCAAGATCAACTTCTATCAATGCCTTAATGCATTTGTATACAATTATGACGACTGTTACTTTGGAGTGTAAATTGGCTGAGAAGTTAATTACTGTATTGCGAGTAGCTGGAGGTGCTCTGCCCGCTGTGATTCTTTCTAGTGTTCGTTATCTTGCAAGGAAAATAGGGAATATTAAGGTCACAGCAAGCATGAGTGGGAAAATGGGCCTAAGAGAACTACAACTACGATATGAGAACTCCTATTGAAAATTAATTGCTTTTGCTTGATTCCCTGTTTCGTAGAAGAAACATATTCCTTGAGAGCAAATTATCCCTCCTGAAATGTGTGACATTGTAGTTCACACCATCTGGACCCACTGGACAAATTCAGCTCCTGGATCTTTGATTTTTACATACCTATAATACACTACTAGCCATTAAAATTGCTACTCCAAGAAGAAATGCAGATGATAAACGGGTATTCATTGGACAAATATATTGTATTAGAACTGACATGTGATAACATTTTCACGCAATTTGGGTGCTTAGGTCCTGAAAAATCAGTATCCAGAACAACCACCTCTGGCCCTAATAACGGCCTTGATACGCCTGGGCATTGAGTCAAACAGAGCTTGGATGGCGTGTACAGGTACAGCTGCCCATGCAGCTTCAACACGATACCACAGTTCGTCAAGAGTAGTGACTGGCGATAACAGAAGCTCTACAATGGACCCACCTTTCTTGTCACAGCAGGGAAATTATCTATATTTCGTTTTTATTTATTTTTGCCTGAGGCAACACTCACCATACAGCCAGCAATAGTAGTAAATGCACCGATTTCACATAAAGCCTTTGAGTTAAAATGACAGAGTAAGCTTATTTTCGAGGACAGCTAATAGACTAAGGAGATTACACTACGTACAAGTCTATTCTTACGATGTTTCCATACGCAACGTCTTATTCAAGGACGTTTGCGTCGACTTTACAATGTAGTTCGTAATTTATGATCTGTACAAAGGAACAATACTTTAAGGTTTCATACACAAGTATAAATTCCATGTTGAAACAAATTATTTTGTTGTCTCCATAAGTTCACTTGATCTACGTGCACATAGTATGAAACTTAAATCTGAATATCAGCTTCTTTTCTAAAGAATTCCGCAACCTAATTGCTCTTATTTACATCGAATCGCTAGAGTAAAGAGGATATTCTTGTGGCTAGAGTAATATCCCTAGCGACATTAGCTGGAATGTCGATTGATACGACAAGCGCAGCAGTAATGTGGGATGCCTATCACCCAGGCAACGACCTGTTCGCAATCTGTATTGAAATCATGAATGCTGCATTGGCAGAGAGAACGAGCGTTCGCTACAAGTGCGACTTCCCGTACTCCTTTTCATATTGCTTGTTAACACACTGTGTAAATTTCCTTCACGTACTTGCTTACGAAGTTCTAACCAATTTCAGGTAACGAGTCCGTGTGTAATGCCTTGAGGGGTGTAGTCTGGTAATGTGCCTTGTGAAAGTATAAAGTAAGTAGTCTGACAATACTCGTTGTTTTACTCCAAGCAGTTTGCAAATTAAGGTTGTAAAATGCATTTGAAGTCAATATATTTTGAGGACGCCTAGTTCTCACAAAATCCACTAAAGACCCCATACTGTATACATTATTCAGTATTTATTTATCACACTGCTTGCCAAGAATACTCTCTGCTGTATTTGGCAGGTCAGCTGAGCCATCTGTACTTTTCAACAGTAGAATTGTGTCGTTTGTGCATTTTAACACTAGTGTTGATCTCCCTGAACTAGTATCTCTCTTGTAAAATTTGTTTCACTTTCTTCACAGCATGTTCAGCTTACACATTTGAAAAACCATACACGTAGGCTGATTTACAATCGTCCAACTCTTTGCGTGTGAGTGGAAGTTTTTTTTCAATAGGCATCTCATGACTATTAGAACCCGTCAAACATTTTCACTCAAGGTGCATCCAAGTTATTATTTGTAAAACATTTCAACTGTACTTGAGCTATCACCGAGTAGTGCGTGGTTAAACTGGATTCCGTTAACTGACGTCGTTATGACTGACTATTGTTGTTAGGGTTTTGCAATTACTTTCATCACCTTTCGTTATCAGTCCACGGAAAAGGTATGACATTAAGAGCAGCTAAGAACAATACAGTAGAGAAAAGTTAAAGAGATTGCCATAACTGTTGTTTTACCATAATAGGAGTTTATTTTCAAATAAACGAAATGCCATTTCATTATTCAGTATGATTCCTTCATGCTGCGTTCAACTCTTTTTCAGGTAACTCTTTGTTGCTGTTTCCTTTTACGTCAACGTACCACTTCGAGGAAGGTTTCAAATGCCACCTTTAATTACAAAAGTAGTTCTTGGCTCATCGTTAAAAATACTTCTCACAAGTCACTCTTATATTCCAGTTGTCTTAACTGCATCACAAACTGGCCACTGAGCTAAGTGGTGTAATGGTCAGCACACTGGACTCGCGTTCCGAAGGTTTTCCGTGATTTCCCTACATAGCTCCAGGCAAATACTGGGATGGTCCCTTCCAAAGAGCACAGCCGATTTCTTCCCCATTGTTGAAATAATCAGAACTTCTGTTCCGTATGCAATGAAGTCAATCCATTACTGCCTTTTTTCCCAACCCTTACCCTGAAAGTACACTGGATCGCGTGATCCTCCAGTTTTACTTATCACCTCGAAAAACATAAAGCTACGTAATTAT